>NW_007734336.1:22787-24199 GCF_000696425.1 Galeopterus variegatus | reverse complement strand
TATCATGTGGTACGTGGTAAATAACACACACACACACACACACACACACACACAAAAGAGAATGGATTAAAGACAGACTTGTTTTGAAAGCTTGAAAAAAAATTTGTGAAAGAAAAAAAAGTAACAAAAGAAGGGCAAGGAGGGTGGTTTGAACATTCTTGGAATAACAGGGTAGCCAGAGCAACAGTGGGGATGCCACTTTATAGGGCAATCAGAGGGGGAGCTGAAATCACAACCACTCATTTATCCACCGGTAATAATGCCCAGTGAATTATAGGGTGTTTTCCTGGCAAGAGCACTTGTTTCTATAGAACAAAAGTGAATTTGATAATGGATTTTGGGTTAGCAACCCCATTTCCCCCTGACTGAGGGATAAGGGACTTGAATGCCACTTTTGTGCTCACTGGCTATTTGTGTGTGTGTGCGCACACCCACATATGTGCTGGAGGGATGGGAGAGGGCTATGCAGGAGGAATGTGAGAAATAGGTAGGAACATAAAAGTTCTCCCAGTCCTCTGGCTTTTGTTCCTGTTTCTTTTCCTTTGTGCCAAACCTAAGCAGTAGGAATAGGAAAGAGAAATGGGTGCATGGTGGAAGACCCATGAAAAAGGTGGGTGACAGCAATGGGCCATTTGCTCTTTGTCTTTATTTATTTAATATTGCTTAATATTTGACTCTGAAGGCTAAATTTCAATTCTTCAAAAAAAAATTCAACTTAATTTTAATTCCTATCTTAGAAGACTTTGCTGAATGTTAAATGTTTAATCAATATTATCTTCAGCACTGCTTTCAGTCCTTGCTGAGAGCTCTATTGAGTCATTTATTAACTCAATGAATTAAATGAAATTCACAGAACAGGCACCAATCTAAGAGAGAGGAGGAGGTGAAGCCCAGGCAGGAAAGGAGAAGAGAGTTGCCTTATTTCTTGCTGGGGATAGAAGGCCCTGGACGATGTACCAATGGGCTCTAGAACCAGGAGATTATGAGAAAGATGGAAACCACTGTTTGCCGTCAGCATAGAGTGCACAAATAGTTCTCTATTTTAGTTTTCTGAGTTTTAGTAACAGTTTAAAGGCTGTTCCTGGACAAGGAGAACTTGCCACTCGGAGGATGTGTTCCTTTGTCCCAACGGAGGCCTCTGAATAGAGAGCGTCCTCTTCACTACTTGCCCCGTGGCTTGAATGCCCAACTGAGCCCTTCAGGCCCACCCAACGGGAAGGGATGTTCAGGAAAGTGGCCCAGGTCACCGAAGACATGAAAGTGACTGGAGGGAGTCCAGCTGGTGGCATGTGAGGAGAAGATCTCTGATTCACATCAGGACAGTACTTCAGGTGACTTCTTTATTTTTTATTTTTTTATTTTTATTTTTTTTATTTATTTTTTTTATTTTGTCAATATACACTGTATATGAT
>NW_007734336.1:17439-22635 GCF_000696425.1 Galeopterus variegatus | reverse complement strand
CCTCTGAATAGAGCGTCCTCTTCACTACTTGCCCCGTGGCTTGAATGCTCAACCGAGCCCTTCAGGCCCACCCAACGGGAAGGGATGTTCAGGAAAGTGGCCCAGGTCACTGAAGACATGAAAGTGACTGGAGGGAGTCCAGCTGGTGGCATGTGAGGAGAAGATCTCTGATTCACATCAGGACAGTACTTCAGGTGACTTGTATAGTTCTTTTTTTTTCTGATAATTCTTTCCCCAGCCTGTTGCTTCTGCTGATCAGCTGGAGTGGGGCACATCTGTGCATCGCACTCTCCTTTTACATCTGATATCTTCCTTTATTTTTGATGCTCTCCACCCTGTTAGGAAGGAACAAATGGCAGACATTCCCTTCTCTGTGACAGATCTGTAGCTCCATTACTTTCAGCATCTCTGTGATGATGCAGCTGCAGTGTTGTCTAGGTTCCAAAGTGAGATGTGATAAACTGGATGTGGTAGCTCCCAAGTCAGTCACCCAAGCAAACACTCTGGCCCATGTAAATGTTTGATTATGGCAGTTAACTTCTCAACATCTCTTTGCTGCCTGGGCCCCCAGAAACAGGAGCTGAGGTATTGGACATTTATACATTAGTCTGCAGCAGCAAACATGGTCCAGGGTGCAGGTATGCCCAGGGTTAAATCACACCATGTATATTATCCTTTCATTTGAACTAATCAACCTCTCTTCTAGCAAAGTAGGTTGAGTGTTGTTTTCATTTTCAGAATAAAATGAGGAATTCACAAACGAGTCCCTAAACTTGGCAGCTGCTCCTGAGATCCCCTCAACAAGGCTCTCAGACTAGGTCTAGGGGAGAAGATGCTGGGAAGGGTGCCAGAATGCTGTTGTCATCTTCAACACTGGAGGGCAGAGCCACCAAACAGTTCGACAGGGAAGTGTGGGGCTGAAATCCAGCCTGTGCCTACAATGTCAGCTTTGAGGAAAGGGTTCTGCAAAAAGATACTGCCTGCTAAACTCTGCATGGGATGACTATTTTTTTGCATGCAGGTCCCATATATGCTGAGACTCTTCTGCATCTAGCACGCCATGAGTCTCATTGTGCACTACACAGCCAGCACAGGGGCTATAGGAAAAGTTAATGGCAATCCATCTGGTCAAGTCACTCCATTAGCACCGAAGTATTTGACACACTCAATTATGAAGCATGTAATCGTGTTATGGGAGGGATCTGAGGAAGCAGGACAAAATGGAGGCAGGGTGAGGCCTCTCCTCTTACCTCCTCTCTTTCTTTTGTAAAGGGAGGGAAGCCAAGAAACAAAGAAAAGCAGAGTAATTGTCAGGGAATTGATATACTCCTACAAAGAAATATGCAATGTAAAATTTTCCCCAAATGTAAATGCAAAGCTTGGAGTTTGTCTTTGGGCCGTCTTTAAGAAATACACTTAAATCCAATTGTTACGGATACATGAGACTCATCTGATCTGCAGGTTTTGCTTCCACAGGGGCTAAAACTGTTTTGTTTTCAAAGGGAAAACGTATCTGTGTTTGCCCTCCTTTGCTTTGTAAAATTGAATTGCAGAGAACTCATGAATAATAGAAAGAACACTAAGGACTGTGAAATTAACACTGGCACGAAACAGAATTTTTAAAAAGGGAAATTCTGCTGAAGAAAGGCTCACTTCAACTTCCCTTAGACAGGGGTTTGGAAACTGGGACATCTTAGCATGGGAGGGTGGAGTAAGTTCTTTAGAAGCTCGTTTTGGTTCCTGCTTTCAGGAGGGTGAATATCCTATAGATCAGATAGGTTTCTTGTTTCATGAAGATCTTCAAGGGTGGGAACTATGGTGGTTTATGGCTCCAGTGAGGACCGTAGGTCAAATCGTGACATCTGTCCATGAGAACCACCATCTTACACTTTAATAATGAAGATTTTAGTGAGCACTTACTATATGCCAGGCACTGTACTTTACACATATTTTCTCGCCTAGTTTCATAATTACCTAGTGAGGTAGGTACAATAATCTCCATTTTACAGATGCAGGAACTGAGGTTCAGAAAGGTTAAGTCACACAGCTGTTAAGAGATGGGCTGGATGCCAACCCAAGCCTGAATGGCTCTCGAGACTGCCCACTTCACCACCATAGCACCCTGCATCCTTCTGTGTCCTCTTGGCCCTTTGTCGGCCCAGCCCTCCTGCAATTTAACTGTGATGGCTTAGTAGCCCTTCTTCCTTCTCCTTTCTGCTCTCCCCCAGGACAATGACCTGCCCTGTGTTTTCCTCTTGTTCCAGATCCTCTACAGACTGACTTGGGGTCATATAGAATAAGCTGGAGGAAGAGGAGGTATCTGACAAGAGTGTGGTTTATTGGAACAAATAATACCATGGGCTGTTGCTACCTTGTTGTCACCACAGCATATGGGAAAGTGCTTAAAAACTGTGAAGCATTGCATAAATACACATGGTTAAGAATCTGAGCTTTGGAATCAGATCTAGATTTCTTTCACTCATTCATTCACTTGTGGATTTTTTATTGAGCACATACTATGTGCCAAACACTGTGCTAAATGCTGGGTTTGAATTCCAGATTCATTACTTACAGTTATGAACCTTGGGGATTTATTAAACCTTTTTAGTGAGAATAATAATATTTACCTCTGGGCTGTTATAAGATTAGGAGCTGGCACATAGTAAGAGCTCAATAAATGAGAATAATATTTACCTCTGGGCTGTTATAAGATTAGGAGCTGGCACATAGTAAGAGCTCAATAAATGGTATTATTAATAAAAGGATAAAAAAAGCAGTGGTTTTGGGCCATTGTCTGCTTATTCTAGTTTCCCTTGGGATCCTGCTTGCCACCTTGGGATCCTGCTTGCCAAGGTTTTGGCTAGCTAGTGGGCATCGCCAGGTCCTGGGAAGTTAATGTGCTAAACTAAGCTAGTGCAAAGGCCCTTTTGAGAGATAATGACTTAGCCCAAAGCAATACCTAATTCTGGGCACTTGGCATACTCAAATGGGAGTCATTTCAGCAAGATATTTGTACATCAAACAATCAAATTCTGCCTGCTTTTTTTTTTTACCTTTAGTAACTGCTTTCTCCTGACGGATAAGAAGCTTTCCTGTGTATGATCAAAGGAATAGGTAGTTGCTTGGGAAACATAGATACATTTATTTTAAATAATGAAAGAGTTTACATTTGTCCTTCTAGGCGGTAGTATCTCACCTCTATTTAATGCATAGTCCACTGACGTTAGCGCTTGAGGTTTTTCGTATGCCCTCAATAATACTACTTGGTTAATCTAATGTGATTCAGCTAATGGGTTTTCTATTAGCGTTTATGGACCATCTCATCCATCCACCCTTCTGCCAGAGAAGGGTGTATATGCAGTAAGCCTGAGATATCCTCTTTTCCAAAGCAGCTAAATCTCTTTGAAGATAACATGCAGCATTTAGGCTTCCATGGTGTGTTCTCTGAAACAGAATGAAAGCCATTTCTCCTTTTTCAACAAGTTCATAAAAGAATAAAGAATGAGTCTTGAAACCTTTTTTTAGAGTAATGCTTTCTTTTTTTGCTATTTTTGTTTCTTATTTTAATTTTTTTTACAATTTTATTTTATTTTATTTATTGAATCAAAATTGATTATACATATTTTTGGGGTTCAATACAGATATGTTGATCAAATCAATATTACTAACATATATATTGTTACAAATCATAATTATTCTTTATGCCCCTTGTCCTATCTCTCCCCATCTCCCACTTCCTCCCCCCTCCCCCTTCTAATTACCCTAGATTTCTTCTCTCCTCTGAAAGAATAATGGTTACTCTGTTAGTTTGTTGCCTAGATGATCTGTTCAATGCTGAGAGGTGTGATCAGGTCCCCCAATATTATCATAGAGCAGCTGCTTCTTCTGTCACTCTGAAATGGGCTTTGTGGAGAGAGACACCCTCTTCTTTTCTTTTTCTCTGCTGGTGACTCTCCTTGTGTCAATGCACTCCAGTGGTTGGCGGACCATCTGCATGGTGGTTGTGGTGTCTAGTTGCTTTCGTAGCAGCGGTAGTTATTGTGGTGGCTGTGGTGGGCCACCCACATGGAGGTGATGTTTTTGGTATGCTCCTTGGTGCTGGCAGTGTGCCTGGTTGTGGAGTGTGTCTGGTCATCTTCTCCATGCCTCTGGTCCCTGGGTGGGCCCCAAGATTCTGGTGTGGTGTGCCTGGTTGTGGGAGGGGGGTCTGGTCCCCTTCTCCATGCCTTGGGTCCCCAGGAAGATCCTGAGGCACTGGCACAGTGTGCCTGGTTGTGGGAGGATGGTCTGGTCCCCTTCTCCATGCCTCAGGTCACCAGGCAGGCCCTGAGGCATTGGCATGGTGTGCCTGGTTGGGGGAGGAGGGTCCGGTCCCTGGCTCCATGCCTCAGGTTACTGGGCAGGCCCCAAGGTGCTGGCAAGGTGTGCCTGGATGTGGGAGTGGGGTCTGTTCCCTGGCTCCAAGCCTCTTGTTCCCAGGCAGGCCCCAAAGTGCTGGTGGTGTGCCTGGGCTGGAACTAATTTTTTGTCCTTTGCTTACTTCTAAAATGGGGGAACTTCCTGTGGGAACCAGTACTTGAGGTGTGTGGTTAAGTTGCTGCTTTCTGCTGTCTCCCTAGGTAAGGCTTTTTGTGCAGTTCAGGGTTTAATGGTTGACCTTATAAGTACTCCAGCTGTCCAGAGACCAGGTGGATCTGTGTTGTGTAGAAACTCTGATCTGAGCCTGAGTTTTTTCAACAAACTGCACCCCATGCAATTCTGCATTCCTGACCAGTCTCCTCTGAGTGGTCCTGTACTGATTGGGGGGGCGGATTGGCTGTCCTTCCTGTGTCCCAGTGTTCTTTCAGCGGGCCCATCTCCCCCACCACCCATGCTCCAAACACTTCCTGATGGAGTTTGGATGTGTTGTCCCCTCCAAAACTCATGTGGAAATTTGATTCCCAGTGTGGCAGTGTTGGAGACTGATTGAGTCATGGGAGCGGATCCCTCATGAATGGATTAATGCTCTCCATGGGGGAGGGGGGATTAATGAGTGAGTTCTCACTTGATTAGTTCCCACGAGAGCTCCTCGTTGCTTAAAAAGACCCTGGCACCCTCTCTCTCTCTCTCTCTCTTGCTTCCTCTCGCCATGTGATCTGCTTGTACCTGCCGGCTGCCTGCCACTTTCTGCCATGAGTAGAAGCAGCCTGAGGCCTT
>NW_007734336.1:0-17429 GCF_000696425.1 Galeopterus variegatus | reverse complement strand
TCCCTTGTGATGACTCACCGGCCTCTGAATGACTCCCCTTTTTCAGCTATTCTGGCTCCTCACTCCTGTGTGGGTCCACAGGAACCCTATTAATCATCTTGCTGTCCTGGGGGCCACCAAGGCCCTCCTCTCCCCTGCCGCCTCCAAGTAACTCCATCTGAAGGGCACAGCTGCAGCTTCTGCTGGCTCCTGCTCCATGTGCTCCAGCATTAAAGCAGCCACAGCCCAAAATGCTCAGAGAATTTTTTTCTTTCTCTCATTGTGGCTTCTCCCATCTTCATGAACTCCATAGGTCTCTCCTCCACTTCCCCTGAGCTCCAGCTGCCCTGGCTTGGCTGATGTTACATTTTTATAGTTGTAAATTGGTTGATTTGTGAGAGTGATGCTGGGAACCGTCTATTCCACCATCTTGACTAGAACTCCTGCTTTTATTTTTTTAAATCCACAAAACCCAGTGTTTACTAATACTAGTAGTAACTGCTTGAGGATGATTTAAGGTTTTAGTAGGAAATACAGTAGGATCAGAATAGCTGCACGAAAATTAGACATGGTAAAAGAATTCTATTGTACACCTTTTATTTTGAAATGATATAGACTCACGAGAAGTTGCAAAGTTCGTTCAGAGAGGATCCCTGTATTCATCACCCAGCTTCCCCCAATCGTGCCATCTGAGATACCTAGAACAGTGTTCTATTTTTTGAGACCCCAAAGAATATTCTAAAAGCCTTCTTCTCCTAGGAGTCAGGCTGAAAGTGGGTGGATCGCTTCCTATACATCATCTCTTGCCTGGGTTAATGCCTCTGCTTAGTGACCTCAGCTTATAATTCAATTCTCAGGACAGGACAGCAGTGAGAATATTTCATCTGTCTCCTTTGCTGCAGCCTTCAGTGCTCTCCATCACACTCCAAGTTTCAGCCAGCATAGCCCTGACCATGATTGTAATGCCTAATTCTATCTGAACACTTGTTCTCCCGACTCCAGTTCCCACCAGCCTCCTCTGGTCCATGTGGGTCCAGCCACACTAGCTTTTCCTACTGATAGTCCCAGTCATTCTGAGGATGCTCTTGGTGCTGGGTCATTCCTTCAGGTCTCTGCTTGCATGTCAGTTGTCAGTGATGCCATCCCTACTGTCCCTGCCCCTTCCTGGTATTCCTTAACTCCTTTCCCTGCTTTATTTTTCATCTTAGCACTTATGCTCATCTCTCATACTACCTATTTTATTGTTTCAGTTGTCAGTGATGCCATCCCTACTGTCCCTGCCCCTTCCTGGTATTCCTTAACTCCTTACCCTGCTTTATTTTTCATCTTAGCACTTATGCTCATCTCTCATACTACCTATTTTATTGTTTAATCATATATTATATCACCCTCCCTTGCCTCAAGGTAAGCTCCTTGAAAGCAAGAATTTTTCTCTGTTTTGTTTATTTTTAAATCTCCATGGCCTGGAAAAGTGTCTGGCATGTAGTTGGCAATCAATATATACATATTTAATTCAAGTATGATCATGGATGGATGATTCATTTTTAATTTGTTGACTTCCACACTTGGTGCCCTACCACTGCCCACACAGAAGGCAAAACTCAGTGCCACCCACTGTGACTGGGGAGGCCCAGGCAGAGAAAAGCCCTGGGCAGCCCTCCCACCACCCACACAGAAGGCAGGAGTTAGTGCCACTATGACTGGGTGGCCCCACACCACTCCTGTGGAGGTAGTCCACAACAGCCACCACCACACCTTATACTGCTGCAAGGATAGCATGTTGCCACAGTGGCAACCATGACCACCATGCAGGTGGTTTGCTGCATCTTCAACTGTGTTAACACAAGGAGAATCACCACAGGAGCCTGGAAAAAGAGGAGGAAGCCTTTCTCCTCAAAGTTCACTCCAGAGTGATAGAAGAAGCAACTCATCTACAATATGACCAGAAATCAATGTAGAGATATTACAAATATGAGAAAACAAGAAAATGTGACATCAACAAAGGTATATAGTAATTCTCAAGAACCAGACCCTACAGAAAAGGAAACCCTTAAAATGACTGAGAAGGAATTCTGAGTAATAATCTTAAGGAAACTCAATCAGGTAAGAGAAGATTCAATTAGAAAACACAATGAAATGAGAAAAAATATCCAGGATATAAAGAAGGAAATTTACAAAGAGATTAATACCTTTAAAAAGAATGTAGCAGAACTCCTGAACTGAAGGATTCATTCAATGAAATAAAAAATGCAATTGAGAGCTTATGCAGCAGATTAGAACAAGCAGAAGAAGGAATTTCTTTTTCTTTTTTAGAAGAAGGAATTTCTGAACTTGAAGACACTCTTTATGAATAAGCCAGGTTGAGAAAAAAAAGGAAAAAGTAATTTAAAAAGTAAAGAAAGTCTAAGCGAGATAGAAGACACAAACATCTGAATCATGGGTGCTCCAGAAAATTAACAGAAAGGTAAAGGCATTGAAAATCTATTCAATCAAGTAATAATGGGAAACTTCCCAGGTATAGGGAGAGACATAGACCTTCAGATCCAGGGAGCTCAAAGATCCCCAAAGAGATTCAGTCCAAAAATATTCTCTCTGGGACACATTATAAACAAACTGGCAAATCTCAAAGGCAGAGACAATCCTAAAAGCAGCAAGAGAAAGCATCAAGTCACTTATAAGGAAGCCCCCATCAGACAAATCGCAGACTTCTAAACTGAAACTGTACAGGTGAGAAGAAAATGGGCTTATATATTCAAAATATTAAAAACAAAACAAAACAAAGCAACAATAGCAAAAAACCTACCATCCAAGAATACCATCCTCAGCAATGCTATCAAATTGCAGGAGTTCACCACACAACCAACCCTGCAAGAAATTCTAAGAAATTCTCAAGGGAGTCCTGCATCTGGAATCTGAAAAACAATAATCAGTGCCATCAGTATATAACAAAGAACAAAACCCACTGGTAAAACACAAATGCAAATAAGAAAGAAAAAAGAAACTAAATCTTATCACCTCAAAAAACCAATAAACATTAAAGATGAATAATAAAAGGGGAAGTAAGGAACAAAAGATACTTAAAACATCAAAACAAAAAGTGATAAAATAGCAGGAGTAAGACAATACCTCTTAATAACAACCCTAAATATAAACTCCCCACTCAAAATACACAGACTGATGGATGGGATTAAAAAACTAGATGCAACTATATGCTGTCTTATAGAGACTCACCTCACCTGAAAAGATGCACAAAGACTAATAATGAAGGGATAGAAAAGGATATACCACACAAATGGAAACCAAAACCAAACAGGTCTAGCTATTCTTATATTGGATAGAATAGACTTTTTAAACCAAAAACCATAAGAAGAGACAAAGAAGACCATTATATAATGATAAAGGAATATATCCAGCAAGAAGACATAACAATCATAAATATATATGCACCCAACACTGGAGCACTCAGTTATATAAAGCAAACACTCTTGGACCTAAAGAAAGAGATATACCCCAATACGATAATAGTGGGTGATGTGAACAACCCTCTCTCAACACTGGACAGATTGTCCTGGCAAAACATCAACAGAGAAATACATGATTTAAACTACACTTTAGACTAATTGGACCTGGCAGATATCTACGGAACATTTCATTCGACAACCACAGAATATACATTCTTCTTATCAGCACATGGGACATTCTCCAGGATAGACCACATGTTAGATAACAAATCAAGTCTCAACAAATTTAAAAGAATTGGAATCATCTCAAGCATCTTTTCAGACCACAACAGATTTAAACTAGAAATTAATAACAAGTGAAACTCGGGACACTATAAAAATACATGGAAATCAAACAACAAGCTCCTGAATGACCTATGGGTCCAAGAAGAAATTAAATAGGAAATCAAAAAATTTCTTGAAACCAACAAAAATAAAGGCACATCATATCAAACCCTGTAGGATAATGCAAAAGCAGCACTAAGAGGGAAGTTTATTGCAATTAATGCTTACATAAAAAAATAAAAAGATTTCAAATAAATAGCCTAATGATATACTTCAAAGAATTGGAAAAACAAGAACAATTCAGTCCCAAAGTTAGTAGATGGAAAGAAATAAAAGATCGAAGCAGAACTAAATGATATAGAGACCCAAAAAAGATACAAAATATGAATGAAACAAAAAGTTGGTTTTTTGAGAGGAGAAACAAAACAGACAAACCACTAGCTAGTTTAACAGAAAAGCAAAACAAAACAGAGAGAGAGAGAGAGAAAGACAGAGACAGAGAAAGAGAGGAGAGAGAGAGAGAGAGAAGACCCAAATAACAAAAATCAGAAATGGAAAAAATAAAGAAATTATAACTGAGACCATAGAAATACGAAGAATCATTAGAGACTATTGCAAACAACTATATAACAACAAATTTGAAAACCTGGAGGGAATGGATAAATTTCTGGACACATACAAATTACAAAGACTGAACCAAGAAGAAACAGAAAACCTGAACAGACCAATAACAAGCAATAAGATTGAAACAATAATCAACAGTCTCCCAACAAAGAAAAGCCTAGGACCATGGCTTTACTGCTTAATTCTATCAAACACTTAAAGAGAATTAATACCAATTCTCTTCAAACTATTCCAAAAAATTGAAACAGAGGCCACTCTCCCAAACTCATTCTATGAGGCCAGCATCACCTCCACACCAAAACCAAAGATACAACAACAACAAAAAGAAAACTATAGGCCAATATCTTTGATGAACACAGCAAAAATCCTCAACAAATCTCTCAACATCTCTTCATGATAAATCCCTCAACATTTCTTCGTGATACAGGCTCTCAGCAAATTAGGTATAGAAGGAAAGTATCTCAACACAATAAAAGCCATATACAACAACCCACTGTCAATATCATCCAGAATGGAGAAAAGCTTTCAGTTTTTCCCTTAAGAACAGGAACAAGACAAGGATGCCCACTCTCACCACTCATATTTAACAAAGTGTTACAAGTAATAGCCAGAGCAATCAGCCAAGAGAAAAAAATAAAGGCCATCCAGATTGGAAAAGATGAAGTCAAACTGTCCTTGTTTGCAGATGACATGCCCCTATGTATAGAAAAACCTAAAGACTCTACTGAAAAGCTCTTAGAGCTGATTAAGAATTTCAGTGATGTTGCAGGATACAAAACCAACACCCAAAAATCAGTAGCATTTTTATTCTCTAGTAATGATCTAGCAGAAAAAGAAACCAAGGAAGAAACCAAGGAAATAAGCCCATTTACAATAGTCGCCAAAAAAATAAAACACCTAGGAATCAGTTTATTCAAGGAGGTGAAAGATGTCTACAAAGAGAACTATAAGTCACTACTGAAATAAATTAAGGAGGACACAAAAAGGTGGAAAGACATTCTATGCTCTTGTATTGGAAGAATAAGCGTTGTGAAAATGTCCATACTACCCAAAGCTCGCTACAAATTCAGTGAAATCCCCATCAAAATACCAATGACACTCTTCACAGAAATAGAAAAAACAATCCTAACATTCATATGGAACAACAAAAGACACCGCATAGCCAAAGCAATCCTGAACAAAAAAACCAAAAAAGCAAAACAAAACAAAAACAAAAACAAAAAAGAAAAAAACCACAAAAACCCAAAAAACAAACAAACCAACCCCTCCCCCCCCAAAACCAAATTAAGTTGGAGGCATAACAATACCTGACTTCAAATTGTACTACAAAGCTATAGTAACCAAAACCAGCATAATGCTGGCATAAAAATAGACACTTGAACCAACGGAACACAATAGAGAACCCAGAAATCAACCCACAGACTTACAGCCAACAGATCTTTGATGAAGGGAAGAAGAACATACATTGAGGAAAAGACTGCCTCTTCAATAAACAGTCTTGGGAAAACAGGACATCCACATGTAGAAGAATGAAACTAGACCTGCCCCTCTTGCCATATACCAAAATCAACTCAAAATGAATTAAAGACTTCAGTATAAGACCTGAGATTATAAAACTACTAAGGGAAAACATAGGGGAAACACTTCAGGAAGCAGGACTGGGCAAAGACTTTATGAAGAAGACCCCCAAAGCACAAGCAATAAGAGAAAAAAAAATAAATGAGATTATATTAAACTAAAAAGCTTCTGCACAGCAAAAGAAACAATCAACAGAGTGAAAAGACAGCTTACGGGATGGGAGAAAGTATTTGCCAACTATACATCTGACAAGGGATTAATATCAAGAGTATGCAAGGAACTCAAGCAAATACACAATAAAATAACAAATAACCTAATCAAAAAATGTGAAAAGGAACTGAATAGACATTTTTTGAAGGAAAACATACAAATGGCCAACATGTACTTGAAAAAAATGCTCAACGTTGCTAGTTATCAGGGAAATGAAAATTAAAACTACATTGAGATATCATCTCACCCTCGTTAGAGTGGCTATCATCAAAAAGACTGAGAATAACAAATGCTTATGAGGATGCAGAGAAAGGGGAACTCTTCCATGCTGTTGGTGGGACTGTAAATTAATACAATCACTATGGAAAACAGTATGGAGGTTTCTCAAACAACTACAGATAGACCTACCATATGATCCAGCAACCCCACTTCTGGGTACATACCAAAAGGAATGGAAATAATCATGTCGAAAGGATATCTGCACTCCTATGTTCATCGTAGTTCTACTTACAGTAGCCAAGATATGGAACCAATCTAAATGTCCACTGATGGATGATTGGATAAGGAAACTGTGGTATATATACACAGTGGAATACTACTCAGCTGTAAAAAAGAATGAAATTCTGCCATTCACAGCAATGTGGGTGAGCTTGGAGAAAATTAGGCTAAGTGAAATAATCCAGGCACAGAGGGAAAAACACTGCATATCCTCATTCATAAGTGGGAGCTAAGAGAGAAAGAAAGAAGGAAAGAAAGACCACAGTGGTGTGTTGGACTTGCAGAGGGAGAGAACAGACCTAGGGTTGCTGGAAGTGAGGTGGGAGAGCGGGGCTGGGGAGAGGTTGGGTGGGGGCCATGAGGAATAATTGCAATTTGAGGTGGTGGGCATGCTTATGGTATTGATCTGATCACCACACCTTGGGCATAGGTGATGATGGTCGTCTCTGTGCCCCCTGAATATGTATAATCAACGAAAAAAAATTTCCACTCTTGGTGTTTAGATTGAACGACAAAAATAATATCTTACTGTTACATGGGAAGTTAGAGGTTCTCAGACACTTTTGAATCTAATCTATTGAAAAAGCAAGTATTCAAAATGTCCAGAGAACAGCAAAAGTCTATTTGGGATTCCAAATAAGTCAAAATTTAAGGGTTGCTATAAAACCCTACTGAAAGTAGAAATTTATGTAGGAAAAAAAAATCTACATATACATGAAAAGCACATTAAAGACCCAGATTAAAGGACTAAAGGGGGCCCAGGAAGAGAATGCAGTGGTTGGCAATCATAGCTTCTTTCCCAAGTCACTTTCTGACCTGTAGGCAATTTTTCTAACCTCTGGGACTCTTTTTTTTTCTCTAGGTTCAGATGACTTCCCTCTTCCTTTACTTTATCATATTTTATTATTTCAGTCATTTGCTTTGAGATTGTTAAGCTGTGGCATGTTATTTGTGATGAATTAAGGAAGGTACATTGGTTCATTTGAAACTTTCATTATCGTTAAAACTGATGCAGTGAAGTTGAACCCCCTCCCAGGGCTTCCCTATAGCCATTGCTTGCTTAGGTGAATATTCATAAATTTGCTGTCATGGAAATTAAGTAGAATGCTTCAAAATTACTTTGGGGGCATAAGGAAGGCCCCGAAGAGTGCACTGGGAGGATGCATTTCATTTGCAGATTTGGAATGAAGAAAGTGTTTTTCTGTCATGCTCTGCCCTGGAGAAGAATTCCCAGGAACCTGGCAGAGAGTGTTCAAGGCGACTCTTGAGCAGTAGGGACAGCAGGTTCTGTCCACACCAGAGTGGGGTACGTCTGAGGGGGTAGTGGCAACTTCTTAGGATTTCTCATCAGTGAAAGGGGGACTGTTGGCACTGGGTATGTTTTGGATTACACTTTAAGACTCCTGGATGACTTTTCTTGCTAGTTAGAGGATTTTCTTCAGGCCAATACACATTTACTGAGTGCCTCTGGTGGGGGAGGTACCCAAGGTGTAAAAATCCCCGGGAAGGTCCAGCCCCATCTGTAAAGAGTTGATCAACTAAGGGGCCATAGTGACGGGGCCATACTGTTTGACACATTCAACTGTAGTGTTGGATCCTTTCTCCCTTTCTCCCTTTCATTATATCTGTGTGGACAAATCTAGGTTCTGGAGTCAAGGAAAGGATGACGCAGTAATTCTGGTGAACTGATGAAGGTGGTGTGTTTAATCTCAGGTGTGTTTCCAGAGACAGAATTCTGTTCTTTGGAATCACTTAAATGAGAACTATCATCTAGGAAATTAAAACCATCAGCAATATTTGGAACATCAAGGTCAGGAGAAAAAAAAAAAAAAAAAAAAAAAAAAAAAAAAAAAAAAAAAAAAAAAAAAAAAAAAAAAAAAAAAAACAAAAACGCCCGAGAGGGCACTCTTGTCACTGATTTCAAAGGAGCTAATTCTTAGGGTTATTAGCTGCCTCAATTTACAACGCTATATACTCTTGAACACCAAATGCTCATTATCAAAAATTAGAGAAGCGTGGAGCTGAGATTTGAATTATATTTTAGATAATAGATTTTGGAATATGCTTTATATTGTTAAGATTGACCTGACCTTACAACTAATAAAGGTTTCCAGTGGGTGTGGAATCTTTGTTATAATACCTCGTTTCCATGAGGATGGGAAAAAAAGGAAAAGCTCCCTTTTTTTTATTCCCACCGTGGTGCCTAGTAATAGGCAGAATTGTTAGGTAGGCAAAGTTTGGCTTTGGAATCCACAGCCTCCACTCTCCTTGGGCTCTCTGTGTCCTCAAAGTTTTAATCACCTACTCTCTCAATCTTTTCTTAGGAAGGAAAAATAAGCATTCTCAGTTTTAAAGGATGGACAATAGCTTCATGGGGGTTATGAACTGAAATGTGTCCCCCCAAATTCATATGCTGAAAACTTGACTCCCGCTACCACAGGATGAGACTATATTTGGAGACAGAGCTAATCAAGGTAAAATGAGGTCATTAGGGTGGCCCCTAATTCAATATGACTAGTGTCCTTATCAGAAGAAGAGACCAGGACCCAGACAACACATACAAAGTGGTCACCATATGAGGACACAGGGAGAAGACAGCCATCTGCAGGTCAAGGAGAGAAGTTCCAGAAGAAACCAAATTTGCTGATACCTTGACACCTTGATACCCTGATCTTGGACTTCTCACCTCTGGAATTGTGAGAAAATAAATTTTTGTTCAGCTGCCCAGTTTGTGGTATTTGTGTTCTGGCAGCCCTAGTACACTCGTACAATGGGTTTACAGGAAGTCAGAGGAAACATTCCAATGGTGGAGTTCTAGGATTCTGCAATCTATATGGGGGCTTTGGGAGGTGGCTGGTTATACATTGAGCCCATGGATCAGGCTGGATCACTGCAATGACACCCTAGCTGGTCTTTTAACCGCTGCTCTTATTCCAAGACAACCTACATATAAATGCTAAGAAAAACCTCTTCATTAAATATGGTTTTTGCACAGCAATTCTCTAATCAAGAGTGACTGCCATTATATATTGTTACCATCATAGTACACTTGTCTGACTTCCATAGGCCTTTACTGACCCTTGAATTCTTTGCTCTGTCAACAACACTCTGGTTCTTCCACTTTTATTCCTAACAAGCATGCTTCTAATGATTCCCTGGATTTTGCTCTTCAGCCAAATAAAGTATTGTCACGTCTCAAACTTGCTTATAATGACTTTTGTGCCTCAGCCCTTGACATTGCAACTCTAAAATGCTTTTTGTCCCCTGTCCCATGAGGCCATATATCTTTGTTCAATAAAATTTGTCCAAAAGCTTGTTTCTCAGTCTAGAATATGCTGATCACATCTCTAGAGAAAGAGACTCACCAACCATTCTCAATAATTTTTAAAAGTATTTCTGGCCAGAAAAAAGTCTTTTAATTTATGTCTAAATTAAGGCCCTTACTTTGTAGTTTAAACTGATTTGCTTTCTTTTTTCCCTGTTGTTTTCTTAGAATATGAGAAAAAGGTTGTCACCCTCTTCCATTTAAGAATTCTTTATAAATTTAAAGCTTGTTATAAAATTGCCTTTTAACCTGCTCTGCCAGCTAAGGACTCTCGTTATTTTTTTCCATTTTTTTCTTACTGGATATATTTTCCAAACTTTTAGTTGTTATCTGAAACTTTCCCTTTACAACAAATCCAGGCAGAAATATCATATTTCATCAATTTTAAGGTGCACCTTTTTTTTCACATTTTAACATTAAATTTCAACATTTAGCAGAATTCATTTTAGAGTTGAAGACATCTTACCGTTATAGATGGCAGCGCTTTTTTTTCTTAGTGACAATTAAAATGAAGGTGTATTTTGAATGATCCAAAAAGGTGGGTTAACTAGATTAAAGGAGACTATAGAGACATAACAACAAAATGTAATATGTGATTTTTGGTGAGATTCCAAATTGAAGAAAAAAGCAAATAGCAATGAAAGAATTGTTTTTTTGATAACTGGGAGGAATATGAATATGAAGTACTTATTAGTCAGCTTGGCTGCTATGACAAAATACCAAAGACTTCATAGCTTAAACAACAGAAATTTATTCTTATAATTCTGGTGGCTGGAAAGTTCAAGATCAGGGTTCTGGCAGGGTTTGGTTTGTGGCGAGGGCTCTCTTCTTGGCTTGCAGGCAGCTGCCTTCTTGCTGTGTCCTTTGATGGCTTTTCCTCTGAACATGAGTAGGGGGTGGGGGAGGAGACAGAATATGAGAGAGAGAAAGAAGGCTGGAGCAAGCTCTCTGGTGTCTCTTCTCAAAAGGACACTAATCCTATCAGATCAAGACCTCACCCTTGTGACCTCATTTAACCTTAATTACCTCCTAAAAGCCTGGTGTTCAAATACTGTCACACTGGGGGTTAGGATTTCAAAATATTAGTTTAGAGAGAAAACAATTCAGTCAATAGCAAACTACATATTAGGTATAATTATAGTATAATGTCGAATTTCTTGGGTGTGACAGTGATATTGTGATTATGCAGGAACTTGTCCTTGTTTGTATGAGATGCCTGCTGGAGTGTTTAGGAGTGTGATATCATGAGGTCTGCCTGCAACTTACTTTCAGTTTATCAAAAAAAGTATATTTGTGTTTATATACTAATACACATGCATGCACACATACATGCATGCATACATACATACAGGAGATGTGGTAAAATGTTAACAATTGAATTTACCTAAAATGAATCAAAGTAAAGAGGACAAGAGGGTTTATTACACCATACTTTCAAATTTTCTTTAAGTTTAGAAAGTTTCAAGATGAAAAGTTGGGGAAATCAAAGAAAAATAATGATGGATTCTCATAATTGAGGACATCTCAGATTTGATATTTGGTAAACCATGTTAAAGCAGAATTTTGTAAGATATACTGTTGCCTTGTTTTTGCTCAATTTGGGCATCAGATTCTTGACCAAGACAGTTACATAGGATTCACCAATTCAGATATTGTGTTTGATATGAGTTATGTGTGTCCTTGAGCAAACTACTACTACATGTTTCATAACGTGAGAATGGGGGTAATGCCAACTTCATAGATTTCCTGTGAAAATTAAATGGAACGTGTATACTATTTGTTTTAAAAAGTGCACAGGACATAGTAAGCACTCAATAAATATTAGTTATCAACATTATCATAGTCGTGACCATTATCATTCCAGTCATTCTAAGGCTTTGTTTGAAAAGATAGAAACCAACCTTTACAAGTTTAAACAAAAAAGAGGACAGACTATTAAAAGGATACAAGAGAACTGAGAAAACTCAAGGCCATAACTGTAGGCAGGTCTCAGGATGCAGGGAACCCAGGAACTGGAAACCTGGCAGGATCCAAGAAAACCATCCCAAGTTTCTCCTTCTTGAGGCCTCAGGATCTTGTCTCAGCTTCCCTCTGTAAATGCGCTTCATTTATCCCTGCCCACAGATCTAACAAAGTTTGTCTAGTGTTTTTAGATAGTCACTTAGTAGCCATTTTTCAAGTTCTGAAAGAGAATCTGATTGGTGCAGCTTGGGTCAGTGTCTATTCCTGGTTCGGCCAGTGGCCAGGCTGGGGGTGTCACATTTCTGCAAGCAAGGGCCCATGGTATGAGTGGGCTCTAGAAGTCCTCAATGAGTAAGAAGTGATATGTCCTGAACAGACATTCTCAATGGAGTCTCCTACATGACCTCAGGAGGACAGCAGAGGAGAATTCAGGAACTTTGTTACTCTCTTCCAGAGAGTATCCTTCCAGTTACTCTCTGGAAGGATAACAATATCTTTAGACACATCTCCTGCATCAGTTGTGCCCATTACTTTGGGAGTGCTCCCCTCAATCTGTTCTGCAGGATGCTTCTCCTTGCCTTACTATCTCCTATTCTCAGTACCACAAAATCTCCCAGGAACCTAGCGCCCTGTTCCTGGAGAATACCCGCCAAAGTAGGGCTAGGCCACTGGGATGGGTTATTAATGGCGAAGTTTTAGTTGTCAGTAGGTAAGAGATTTGGGGGATGAGGTTGGGAATGGAGAGTTGGGAAGAGAAATGAGAGGACTTACCAAAGTAGGGCTAGGCCACTGGGATGGGTTATTAATGGCGAAGTTTTAGTTGTCAGCAGGTAAGAGATTTGGGGGATGAGGTTGGGAATGGAGAGTTGGGAAGAGAAATGAGAGGACTTGTTAAGTTTAAAATCCATGCTTTCTGGACCACCTTCTGTTTTAACTATGATCAAAGCAAAGTCTAAACAATAAACATTATAACTAATTTCTGGAACTTGGAATCAGCGTTCATTAAAACTCATGTTAAATTGGTGATTTTTCTCCTTATTTTGACTAGGCGTTGGCCACTTTTTGCAACTATTTTTTATTTTTCCTTGAAGAATTCTCTCATTAGAACAGTTTCTGAGCTCAGCCCTCTGGGACACATCATAGATAAGAAAGCCCGACTCTCTACATTTGGATATTTTTATATTGGCCCCATTTCTCCTCTGACTTCTCACTCCATGAAGCTGATTCAAGTGTGGAGCTCCCACTGACTTCAAAGGGTTCTGAGGAAAGCCCGACTCTCTACATTTGGATATTTTTATATTGGCCCCATTTCTCCTCCGACTTCTCACTCCATGAAGCTGATTCAAGTGTGGAGCTCCCACTGACTTCAAAGGGTTCTGAGGCAAAGTGAGAAACAGACTCACAGAAATGTCTCAAAGATACTTTGGATTTATAAAAAAGCATTGGTAATATCTATAAAAAGGATATGAGTATTAGTCTTGGAAAATGAATGGATATTATGAGTACCAGTCAGGCAAAGTCAAGAAATTTTCCTCTGATAGTAGAAAAAAGCTTTTATAAATTAATAGTACTTGGTAACTACGTTCATCCTTCTGGGGAGAAATTTTTAGGTTCAGTTTTGGTTCCAAAAGCATAAAGATGGAATCTGTTAAATCAAATCTCTGCAAAGTCAAATATCTATCACATTATATTTATAACATGAATGTAAAAACTATAAACTATTTTGGGAAAGATATATGGATACACAATTTAAAGTAGATATTTTCTGAATTTCTGTAAATTTTCCAAATTTCTCAGGAAAGCTGCTTTACAATTCAGGTAGGATCTAAACAATGACTAGTTGTGTTTTTAATGTTGTTCCACAGATTGGAAGTGATCACACAACTGTGTTAGACTTTTAATGGCCATAACAGAGATTCACTCAGATACCTTCAGACAAAAGGGAATTTATTGTAAATATACAAGAGTACATGGGGGCAAGAACTGGAAGTAGAGATGAGGCTCTGGGGACTGACTGTTTGCAGTCTTTTTTTTTTTTTAAATCAACCTCAAAAACTTCTCTAGTGATTTTTTTTGCATGCTTTCTCCAATGTACTCTTCCTCCAAACTGGCCAGTTGTAGGCACCATGCCTGACACATCAGTTCAATAGCCTTTTTTCCTGTTTTCCAGAATTTTCTATTTTGTCTGCTATAACATCAACTCTGGCAGAGCAGGGATGAAATGCTGGGTGTCCTGGATGCTTCCCTCAATGCGGAGACAAACCACAATAGATGGAATAGAAAGTAGAAAAGAGAGGAAAAGCCCAGGATTCCAGCCTATGGAAAGAATGCTGTGAGAAGAAAAAGCTGGCTCGGGTAGCATGATAAAGAAAGATCACAGAACTCAAAGAAGTGGGGTCCTCTGGGTAGGAAGTGCACAGATATTCTCCTTTGGTCAAAGAGAACTATCATTTCTGTCCTGCTCCAAGTTTGGTATTCTTATATTTATATGTTCGGTCACACTGAATGACCAGCACCACCACCACCCCACCAGGAGGGAAAAGAAACAAGGTGGTTTTATAGTAAATAGTCATTAATGTCTTTCATTTTCATAAACCAACGGCTAGAGTTGCATTGACAAAGGTAAATGCCTGGCCTTGATCTCCCAAATAAGCACGTAGGCATTTAGCATTCTCACTACCAGGCATGTAGCTTCACTGGCATATTAAGAAACAATATTTCATCAGGAAGATATAGCACCTTTTAAAGGGAAGAATAAATAACCTCTTCCCTAAGTTTAATGGACAGCATGATCTTCATGCTCTGAGTTGATCTATTCACCAACTCTCCTTATCAGGTATAATACATTCCTGTTGGCAGCTTGATTTAATTGGGCTCGTGGTAACTGATCCAATTGAGCACTTTAATTAGGTAATTATTTTGTTATAAGAGCCACTTTCCAACTTGCATGAAAGAGGGAATTTGTCATCTTTCTCAAGCTAAAAATAGAACCTGGATTCTTTTCTTTTATAACAAAGTGGAATAAAAATGATTAGATAAAGAATTAAGCTGAGATTGAGCTGTAGAATGAAGAAAAATAACCTTGACTTTTGCATTGAAAAGAGACAAGTGTGTTTTTGAGAAATGAAGACAGAATTAGAGTTTCTCAGATTGTGAGTACTGCCGCCAGGTATGTCTGTGCTTTTGAACAGAGTGATTACTCATCCTCTGCCTCAGTTTCTCTCCAGAAGCATAGATTTCTTTTCAGACCCTACACAGAAAATAACTGCTGGAAAAAGAAAATAAGACATAAAGAAATACTCCTGTCCCTTTGTTCTGAACAAATGTCCTTGGATCTAGGGATTTTTTCCCCCCAAACACATTTAATTAATTATGGCTCTCTTAGAGAATTTATCATGAAAGTTAGTAATTTATTAACTTCAGTAAGAGACTTTGTCTTGAAGAAAAGGAACATCTAGGATAAAAGCTGTCTTCTAATTTCCACATCCTTGTGAAATTTAACCTTATTATCTTTTGCTGGTTGGCAGGAATGATTGCAAATTATCTAAGGATACCTCAGATCAAACAAACAAATAATTAGAGTTGACACTAGAAGGGCCAACAAGACCCTAATTAATTGATTTGCTAATGGCTATTCTCCATTTACAGACATTAACCCAAATTGGGTTTTAAACTGTGACAAGGACCACAAGATAAACATTTTCTTTCTCTAAACTCCTGATTACCCACCGGCCTCCCAGTCTCATCATTAATTAGTCTTTGGAGATTTTTGTTCCCTGAAGGGCTGAGGCTAATTCTAAATAGCTTCCATCTAAAGCATAATATTCATCTGTAGGCACTTTGTGGAATGGTCAGTCAACGTAGCAATTATGTTTTGCTTTAGAATTTTTTAGCTTTATTTTTTCAGTAGGAAAGATAGAACAAAAAGAAACATTTCTTAATTAAATCCTCATTTAAACAAATGATATTGCAAGTGAAAACTTCCCTAGTGTGTGATAAGAATAATGACAATTCTGTTTCAGAAGCCCAGGGGCCAGAGAATGGCTGTGTTACAGTTATCCCTGTGCAACAAACCTTTTCAAACCTAATGGCACAAAACAATATACATTTTATTGGGCCAGAGAATGGCTGTGTTCCAGTTATCCCTGTGCAACAAACCTTTTCAAACCTAATGGCACAAAACAATATACATTTTATTATCTGTAACAACTTTGTGGGTTGACCGGGATCAGTTGGGATGTTCTTCTGTTCTATGTGATGTCATTTGGGCTGCAGTTGTCTAGGGACTTGACAGTGTTTGAAAAGTCCAAATTGGTGCACTTACATGGCTGGCAGGAGGTGTTGGCCATCTGCTGGGAGCTCAGCAGTTGACAGGAGTGTTTTGGATTTTTCCACGTGGGCTTCTTAAAGCATGTGGACTGGTTGCAAGAAGAAATGTTTCAAGACGAGGGAGAAGAGGTGCAGGTCTCTCAAGGCTCAGCCTCACTTCTGCCATGTTCTAGAAGTCAGAGTGATGCACAGGGCCAGTCCAGATTCAGTGTGGTTGTACCAGGTATAGGCTAGGAGGCAGAGTCACTGGAAACATCACTGGAGATAAGCTACCACAAGTATCTAATCAGAACCGATGGAGGCATTTCATTAAAGTGTTCTGAAAATCGCTCTATCTTATACTTTCTCTATGACCATCTCTGTTAGTTGTTAGGGTGACTTCAAATGGAATCAGGGGTAGGTATTCAGGGCTACCTCTTTAAGAGGAATAGATTTGAGGGTAGAGCTATTCCAAGATGAAGCAATGTTACTACTCTCCTGAATTTTCTTATGTATTAAACAAAGCCACAGTTAAAACCTGTGCTCTCTTTGTCTAAGAAGGTTTTTCCAGACAGTCTTCCTTTCTCCTAGCTGCTGTGGTTGTGATGGTTGAGTGCAGGCTCTAGAATCAAGTTTTTTGGGTTTGAAGTTCAGCTCCTTCAATTACTAGCTGTATGAAGCTGGGTAGAAAATTAGTACTAGCAAGCCTCAGTTTTCTCATCTTTATAGTGGGGTATCCATTCTGCTGCATAGATTGTTAGAGCTGAGATAATGCATAGTGCTTAGTACAGTGCTGGCACATGGTGAGTGTTCAGGAAATTGTAGCTGTTTTTATGTAGTAAAATAACTGTTATTATGTAGTAATAATGTAGGGGAGAGCCTAAGCATCAACAAGTTGAGCATAAAGTCATAGAGTGCTGAGAGGTCTCAGTCAGATAGGAGAAGAGTTCCTAAGCCACACGTCTTTGAATTAACAGCAAATGCCACTATACCAAATGAATCTCCTCCTTTTTTCTTCTTCTGATACTTATGCTGTGTTTCACATCCATGCAGAGAGGATTGCTTTTGGTGTTTAAAGGGGGTTGAGGCTTTTTAAGATGGCGACGGGTCTGGAGCGGCTGTGCCAGGAGACAGCGCGACCCTGAGAAGTGTGCGCTGTG
>NW_007734335.1:94374-94785 GCF_000696425.1 Galeopterus variegatus | reverse complement strand
CCTGTTAGTGATCTTGTTGGCCTGGGGGCCACCAAGCCCTCTTCTCCACTGCAGCCTCCAAGTAACTTCATATGAAGGGCACAGCAGTGTCTTTTGCCAGTTCTTGCTCCGTTTGCTCATCTCGGAAAGGCTAGAAGTGGTTGGGGCTCGAAACAGTCAGAGTGGTCCTTTCTTTTTCTCATTGTGGCTTCTCCTGCCTTCATGAACTCTGTAGGTCTCAGCTCTACTCCTCTTTCCCTGAACTTTAGTGGCCCCAGCTTGGCATTCATTGCTTTTTAATAGTTGTAAATTGGTTGATCATGGTAGAGGGTACTGTCTGATCCACCATCCTGATCGCTGATCTGTTTCTACCTCTTTGTTGAATTTCTCATAAATATCCTGGATTTTCTTTCTTTTTTTTTTTTTTTTTTG
>NW_007734335.1:66731-93173 GCF_000696425.1 Galeopterus variegatus | reverse complement strand
AAAACATGCTGTTGAGACTCGTTAATTTTTCATTTAAGTTATTATAATTTTTAACTTCAAAATTTCTATTTTTTATTATAATTTTTACTTTACTAATATTCTGTATTTGGTGAGACATTATCATCATACCTTTTTTTCATTTTTTAAGGCATCTTTTTTAAGTTATTAGAAAATATTTTAAAACAATTGACTCAAAGTCTTTGTCTAGCTAAGTTCAATGTGAGCATCCTCAGATTGTTTTTACTGGCTGATTTTTTTTTCCTGTGTCCGTGCCATCTTTTTTTGCTTGTCTTTAATAATCTTATAATTTTTTGTTAAAAACTGGATAAATAATATAGTGTGGCATCTACGAAAGCTAAGTCATCACCCCTGCTTTCCCCACCATGGGTTTTTTGTATTGTTTGTTGCTGTTGTTTCTGCTATTTGTTTAGTGACTTTCCTGAACTAATTCTGTAAAGTCAGTATTTTTTTTGTCATGTGTAGCCACCGCAGTCTCTTCTCAGTTAGCTAGTGGTACACACTAATGATTGGCCATAAATTTCCTTATATACTTTGAACTTTTGTTCAGGCACTATGTGCACTTTGGGCATTCTGTCAATGCTCAGGCAGGGAGTTTACAACTTTGCCTTTGCTTTTATTTCCAATTGACATAGATTCTCAAGGCTAGCCAGAGGCTAGAGATTAGGGCCTTCTCAGGTCTTCCCTGGGCATGAACGCATCCCTGCACATACGTGAAGCCTTCTAGATTTCCAAGATTGCATTGGAGCTTTTCAAAGGCCCCTATAGACATGTTCTTTCAAGTTTTTTTTCTTTTATATATTTTGGTCAGATTCTTATTTGTTCCAACTGTTATGACTGCGTGATGAAGCTGCAATATTGAATTGCTGCTGATTGTTTTCTGCAAACACAGCTACAGGGTAAAAGATATTTACAGCTAGTGAGCTCTAATTTAGGTCAAATAAAGATGAGTTCTGAAATTAGGCATTTCTGGGAAACTGCCAGACCTGGCTGATAATGGCAATTCTCTGGGCATGGGCTTTTGGAGGGCCCCAAACCAGTTGTTCCTCTTCCAGTTTCTGCTAGACTGATGATTTGCATGGCTACCATGATTATGAGGCTTTTGTTTTCAAGATTATCTCAAAGCTAGAGAGAAAGGGACGGGAATAACTTGAAAAGCTACAAAGCTCATTGCTCTTATTGATATTTAGCCATTTTCCTTTGGTTTGTTACAGGTCTTTGATTAACTCCCAGAGTTCTTAAAAAGTTTATTTAGACAATCAATTTATTTTTCCAACCAGTGTTTTCATTGTTTTTATGAAGAAGTAGATTTTTGGAGGACCTTATTCTGCCATTCCAGTGCTCCCACATATTTTAAATGGGGTTAATTTAGTATTCTTTATTGATCTGAAAATAATGAACATGTAGACATTTCTGGACATTCTAGAAATGGATTCACTTATGAAGATTTCATTTTTTGCCATATTTTTTAAGACATGCAATACATGTATAACTACATCACTTCCAGGATGTCCTTATTTATATGAGTGGCTGCAATTTCTGGACATGGTCCTCTTTCAGATGAATTCTAGTAGCAGTAGCTTGCATGTTTTTGATATGGGTTATTATTTCCACACTGATTGGACTGGAAGCTACTTTACATGACAATTTAAAGTGTTTTTTTGTAATAAATAACAAATGTATTTATAATATGGTAGGGGAAAGACACAGTGTAATTTCAGGGGATTTTCATGAGATGAGCTCAAGCAAGTTTTTGACAGCTTTTTATTGATTTTATTAAAATTGCAAGTGTTTTTAACTCCTTTCCAGATGCAATTATCATAGACCATAGGTTCCTTTTCTTTATAACCCTGGGAGGAAAACATGCACAATTACATAGTTAGAAATTCAAACTCAAATTCTCAATACAAATTGTGTGTCCATTTTATGCATAATACCTAAATAATTAGAATCTTACTAAATAAGGCAAAAGGCAATAGGCATATTTCTGGCCACTTTATATAACCATTCACTAAATTAAATGCTAATTTCCTTTGGCTGTGTTTTAAAAATGATGTACATTGAACATGATACTCATTATTTAAGCAGATTTTAATGAACGTTAAAAGAAGAGAGGAAGTAAAAGCTGTGTGCATTTAAATGTGTTTTCAATATGGCATTCAAAAGAGTTCTTTGTTTACAAAATAAAACTATTGTTTATCTGTAAACACATGTCCAAAGTGGATGAGAAGTTTTCAGGAAAATTGCTAATGTAGCTAATGTTAAACACACCCATAAGGGTACATAAAGTAATTTGTGATATACTGGCTACAGCTATAAAAAATATATATTAACTATAATATTAACATTATGTAGAAAACTTTATTTTAAGACAACTTTATGATAACAGCAATTGATAGAGTTTTGGATTTACTGACGTCTAGACTCTACACATAGCCTTAACAACTTCTCTGATCATTATAAATACTGAAGGATTACCATCTACTAAAAGTTCATTTTAATTAAATCTCCTGCTATCTCAATATGATGCTTTTTAAAATTATTTTATGAACTTTTTATAAAAAATATGATGTTAGAGCCTAAAGTAAATGATAAGTGTTTCTGGACATTCTAGAAATGGATTCACTTATGAAGAGTTCAATGATCCAAAAGTAAACTGAATTCCACTCTTGCTACAAAAAAAAAAAAAATGTGTTTGATATGCTATGTCAAGCAACTGGTATGTTAAAAGGAACAGGGGGATTGTTATATGAGGATAAGAGTTTACATACATTAGGCTAGCAGCATAGCACAAGACTGAAATGTTTGAGGCCCTGGATTCTGCCCACACCTGATGAGCAGCCTTGGGTAAATTGTTTAATCCCTCTGTGTATAGTTTCCCATCTGTGAAATAATGGTATTATTCACATGGCAGAATGCTAAGCAAAATAGGTGCTGAAGATATAATACCTAATTTTTTTCTAATAAAAAAAAGTATATTATGGAGTAGAAGGCAGAATTAATTGAGAGGCTCTAAGGTGAATGCAAACTCCCTGATCTGTGGATGTCCGGTAGAAAGTCAGAGATTTTCTCCAAAGCAGGTGAATGGAAAGCTCAGGAAGTTTTTTAGAACAGTGTAGGGAGTAATTGACTTCTTCCCCTGCATTCGAGGCACAGTCTTCAGGTGATCTGTGCTATTTCTGAGGGGCTTGCCTGTGGATGCTATCAGCGTAGTTATACCACCTTCAACAAACTACCCTGAGGAAAATGTCCTTAAAGTCTTGGTGTACTGCAAGAAGTATTCCCCAACCCAGAGATGAGCATGATAGGAAGCTTTCCCACCTTACCCACAGCCTCCAGAGAAAGGTTTTTAATGATATCCCATATGCTGACATATACATTATCCACAAATTGGGGAAATCTTGTATCTGTAAAGAACACAGTGTTATACAGTGTTTAAGATCACTGGCTCAGTTAGAATCTCTGCTCACCCACTTACTCTTATATGATTTTTGACTAAGCCTCAGTTTCCTCATCTGTAAAATGGAATTATTCCAATCAATCCATAAGGAGTATTGTGAGTCTTCAATGATACTATGTACATAAATTACTTGATGCAGTGACAGGCACATTATAAACACACACTGTATATTGACATAGTAAAAACTATTACTAGTAAAGATTATGATATGCACTAGGATTGATTCCAAAAGGTTCTGGGTTAAAATTACTTGATGCAGTGACAGGCACATTATAAACACACACTGTATATTGACATAGTAAAAGCTATTACTAGTAAAGATTATGATATGCACTAGGATTGATTCCAAAAGGTTCTGGGTAATGATCCATGAGTAATCAGCACTCTTATAAAAAATACCTCAGGTGCAAAGTTCTTGAAGTGGAAATTTCTAAACAATGTATAAAAAATAACATTTAGCAAGAACCTGGAACTTGAACTCACATATCACTTTTAAAAAATATGAACCTGATCATGACTTATTGCAAGTGGGATGTCATAGAAAACAGTGTCACAGCTCCGCTTCAAAGAAATTGCTGCATTGACAAGGGAAATTAAGAAACTGGATAGCTGAAAATTAGTTTGACAAGCCCAAGCTTTTAGTGGGTGACAGAAAAAGTTGGTTTCGGGATATTATCCTAGAGTTGATTTTATCATCATCAGAGCAATATCTGCCCATCATTAAGAAATACGTTTGGTGATAATTCACCTTTCTGGGAGTAGACTAGAATATAGACTGTTCTTTACTGAAATATTTTGGTAAATGTTTGAAAGAAAGAGTGCAATTGAGAAGGATTTGAATGAATTTATCATGAAGTGATAAAGACATCAGAAGACTGCAACAAGTCGACCAATTGTAACTGACACAGGAGACAAACCTGGAGTGGGAAGAGTGCTCCCAGCACTCTTCAGAATGTGCACTAGAATATAGACTGTTCTTTACTGAAATATTTTGGTAAATGTTTGAAAGAAAGAGTGCAAATGAGAAGGATTTGAATGAATTTATCATGAAGTGATAAAGACATCAGAAGACTGCAGCAAGTCAACCAATTGTAACTGACACAGGAGACAAACCTGGAGTGGGAAGAGTGCTCCCAGCACTCTCCAGAATGTGGTCCATAGTGTGCTATGATACACGTTGTACTCAAGGCAGCACAACTGGTGTTGAGCAAGGATACTAAGAGATTCCCAAGAAATAAAAATTGAAATTAATCACTTACCATGAAGGCAAGACAGAGAGTTTAAAGTATGGCAGGAATTGACCAGGTCTCTATCTGATGAGGCAGTATACCCAGAAAAATCCTGTTTTTAGATATACATAGAATGATATGTATTTTGCTTTTGCCTCAGATTTCTCACTTGTAACATGAGGATGGAGTTTCCAGATAAAATTGAGGATAACCAGTTACATTTTAATTTTGGATACATAATAGATAATTTTATTCATATGCCCCATTCAATATTTGGGACATAATTATAATAAAATTTATTCAATCCATATCTGAAATTCAAATTTAACTGGGCACATGTTATTTTTATGCGCTAAATCTGGCAACCTAAATGTGGATAATAATCAGTTGTGAGAATTAAATGAATTAATACTTGTTAAGCACTTAGAACTGTGTCCAACACAATGGAAGTGCTCAATTAATGTTAGCTTTTATTAAAATTACTACTATTTATCAAACTTATGTAAATATAAAGAACTTTTTTTTTTTTTAATGAACTGAGATGTGATATCATTTCCCATGTATAAATACCTGGCTGCTCACATATTCAAAAGTTGTAATTGCTCCATGACAGTAATTTTTTAACCTAAATTCTTGCTATTTGGGCTCTGTCCTCTTGAGTGGATATCATGTTTATCTCGCTTTTAGCTTTTGTTTGCCAAATCAATCCTTTAGGAATTGTTTCTAGTAGGGTATCTGTCTCCCAATTTGGTTATCTGTCCATCAGAGAAAAGTCAAAGAACAATACCTGACTTTGCATAACTGGATTCTTTCCAGGCACTGATGGGTGAAACAAAACTGCCCTCATTCAAGATATATTTCACTTATTTTCTGATAAGAGAAAAGGAAAGAGCTAATATTTTTAAGTATCAGCTTGTGTACATAACACTCTCTATCCCCAGTTTTTTTTTTACCTTGTCATAATTCCACTTTGTTCAAAAAAGGCAGGATTTGGGTTTTCTCCAAAAGAATTTTGTTCAAGTAGAACTATTACCAGCATTACAGCCTTGTGTTCATTTGGGCCACATCCCTAGTGTAAGGACAATTGAAAGAATATATAATCTATTCTATCACCACCACCCAAGCTAAAGATCCTTTAAATTAAAGGAAGAGGTTTTTTCCAGTGTACCTTCTCTCCTTAAAAAAAAAAAAAAAAAAAATGCAACTCCTGGGTTCCATTCTAGACCCAGACAAACAGACCAGTTGGTGTCAGGTCTCAAGGAATTTTCATTTTAACCCTATGCAATTCTGATAAACATAAAAATTGAAGGTCTGTTGATAGAAATCAAAGATGCAAGTGATGAGAGGGATGGTCTTGGAGCTGTTGGAATGAGCAGCACTGAAGCTATGTTGGGACCTAAAATCACATGGGCTTTGGGGGGGAGGGGGGGAAGAAGGACATACTTTTTTCCTTGCCATGCATTTCTCTGAATTCCCTCTTTTCCCATAGTTATTTGATATTTTGATCCTTGGTCATGGGCAGGATGACATGATTTACATAACTGTAAAGTCATTTTCCAGTCAGCCTGGAGCTGCAAACTTGCCACGAGACATGTACTATCCAGATACTGAGAAACAACTAAGACATCAGAAAAGCTATGCTGATTCCAACCCAAAGCAGGACACTAAGGTAACATCAAGAATGAGAACAGAAGCCAGATGGGGACTTGGCAAGAATTTGCACCTGGTCCCTTACACATCCCCCTCTCTCTTGCTTTTCATTTCCCACATTTCAATCTCCTCTTAAAAACCCCTCACTATCTGAGTCTTTGAGATGGCTTTAGTCTGGCCTTTCTCCTTCAGGTTTACTGGAGAGATGGGTTAGCCAGACATCTCTCCTCAGCCCACCAGGATTCCTGAATAAAAGCTGACGTCCATTTTCACCAAAAAATAAAAATAAAGGAAGAAAAAGAAGACTTAGTGGGGACTCAAGAGCATTCCATGTTGGTGAAGTTGCAGCCAATCCCTTCCCTATGGGGGTAAATAGAACCAGAGAGATTTGAGGATTAAGAAGAGAGGAGAGCTCACTCCCTTCCTGTCTGACTGTGTCGGAAGTTGGGAGTTCCTAAAGTTCTCCAGCTCAGATGGCCTTGGCATGCAGGATATAGATGGCAGCATGGAGAGCCCAAGTCCTCACACTCCACTTTACTGAGCATGCCCAGCTACTAGGGTCATCTAACCCTTCTCTACTGAGCATGCATAAGCCAGTTGGGTTTGCATAAGCCAGTTTACATAAGCCAGTTCCTTGTGGTCTCGTTTTCCCCTGTTGGTGGCAAAAATAGGTCTAATTAGCAACAGTAACCTTCCTCCAGGGGAGGACCTAAAGGAGGGGCCTGAGACCTTGGAGAATGTCTTGAAACTCAGAGGTGTGTCCTGAAACACAAGCCCAGGGAAATTGAGCACCTCTTATCTCAGATGGAGGAAGAGTTTAAGATGGAGACAAAATCTACATATTATGGACAAAGTAAGTTACATTTCTTATCTCTCCTCCAGAGCTGCTGTGAGGTATGTGGCTTGAAGATTTACATCTGCCTTTGATGAAGTTTGGATGTATTGTCCTCCCAGAACTCATGTGGAAATCTGATCCCTAATGTGGCAGTTTGAGTCATGAGGGTCAGATCCCTCATGAATGGATTAATGCTGTCCCTGGGTGTGGGGGCCCGGATAGTGAGTTCTCACTATATTAGCTCCCATGAGAGTTGATTGTTTAAAAGACCCTGGCACCTCCTCTCTCTCTCTCGTGCTTCCTCTCACCATGTGACGTGCTTGTACTCATGGGCTGCCTGCCACTTTCCACCATGAGTAGAGGCAGCTTGAGGTCCATGCTAGATGCAGCTGTCCCAGAATCATAACCCAGATAAATCTCTGTCCTTTATAAATTCTCAGGTATGCTGTTATAGCAACACAAAATGGACTAATATAGCCTTTAATAATGACAAAACCAGTCTAAATACTGCTAATATTGAACACATCCATAACAAATTCAGTAAAAGATTTAAATGAATACCTGATCAGATATATAAAAATGTTTATACAGAAGTTAAAAGGAACATCGCCTGAGTGCCAACTATGTGCTAGGCACTGTATGAGGTGCTTTATAAGTGTGTTTACTTTGCTCCTGGCCATAATCTTAAGAGATTTGCTAGTTTATAAGTATTCGGCCTCAGGCTCAAAGAGATGGAGTAGTTTGAGGAAGTCCCAGACAGCCTGCAAGTGTTAAGAACTGGATTTGAGTGAGAGTTGCTCACTTTCAAGTAGAAGCTCTTCGAGATATCAGAGCACAACTTCTCTCTGCTTGTGAGGAAAATGGAGTCAGAATAGTCAGAACCCCTCGCCTCATATCTGGCTGGATATGATTCAGCACATCCACTGTAAACAAGTTATATGGGAGTGGGGTAACTGTGCATGCATGCCCATATACTCGTTGGCTCATTGCTATTGTTGTGTACTTTTGGTATAAAAGGCAACAGCTCTGAACCACTGGCCGGCAGAGCTCAGTCGAAATAAAGCATGTCTATCCTGTTATCAGCCACCAGAATCTTTTTTCAATGACCTGACTCATGACTTCCACAGGATGGGACAGAGGGGAGTGTGATCCAGCCTGACACTGCTACACATCATTTGTTATCAGTCACTATTCAACTTAACCATGAATAGCAAGACTGAAGTCTATGAAGACCTTCTAACTCTCTTTAATTTATATTTCAAGAACATAAAGACCTTGGCCCATGCCAAGTTTCCTTAGAGGCAGCTTCCGCTCTCTTCAGCAGCTGTGGGACTAAGACAGCTTTGGCTTAAACAGTGGGACTAAGACAGTTTTGGTTTAAACAGTTTTTAACTTTCTACCTTAAACTGAACATGCAGAATTTAGAAAAATGTGTTTTCTTCTTTGTAATGAAAGGAGAAAGAGCTACTGGATTTTTAACAAAAGCCCTAGGTTAGAAAAAACATTAATAGCAGAATGCCCCAGAATATGTCACTTAATTCTGGAATATACACGTTTCTCCACTAAAAAGAAGAGATAGTAAAAGTTTATGTGAAAATGGCTTTAAACTGTGATGCTACTGAGTCCTTCTCACAATATCAAGTTCAAGAGATGTCATTTAAGGTACTCTTGTTATCTCCTAATTGAGGCCTGACAAAGTAGTGTTCTTTAAGGTAGTATCTGGATTTCCTATAAGTCCTATCTATTAATTCTGAGCCATTGTTCTAGAAACTTGCAGAAAATTCTAATAGATTCTGGCATATAGTTATCATTTTCATTAATTTTGAATGCTGAGGGGTTTTGGTTTTTCTTTTTTAGGTGATATCAGGGATATGTCTCTGGGAAATTTTGAAGGGAATGTTTAACTCTTTTCACCATTGTTTTCAGAAGTTTCTTAGCAATTAATTTGTAATCTATGTTGCTGGTTTTGCTGTAAGTGCATTTCCTTAATTAGCCTATGAGAACAGACATTTATTTTAAAAAAGAGTGCCTGGAGAACATTATATCAGGCTCATCACTGCCTAGGAAAATAAAAAACTCTCTACAGAATTGAGAGAAAAGAATCTCAGGAGGTATTATTTCAATGTTAAGCATGGTTTGACAAAACAGATTCAATTAAATTACTCACATTAGAGTAGCTCTTCTCTTGCTACTGAGGCTGAGAAATGGATTGGTCCAAATGTCTTGATGAAATATTCACAAATTGTAAATTTTATCAGGGAGACAAATTACTTGTGTTAAATTAAGTTTGGTCTAAAGGTTTCTTCAGACACAATCAACTGTAACCTAACTTGACACGTAAATAGACTAATCTACTCCTGTAACCTAACTTGATGTGACTGTAATATACTCTTTAACAAGTAGGTGAGTCTCAGCCAATTGCAGGCAACCAGCTGTTCTGCACCTTACTTCTGTTTTCTGTAGTCCACTTGTTTTTTTCTATCTCTAAATCTTAAGTGACCATAAGGCAGTGGTGGAGTTGCTCTGAATTGTTCTGATTCTGAGGGCTCTCTGATTTGCAAATAGTTCTTTGCTCAAGCTTTGTTAAATTTAATTTGTCTAAAGGCTTTTTCTTTTAACAATTGTCATAAATTGAAAATATAATGTAATCAGTATTTAAGAACTTTTGTGAATAATCTATCTTGATACCATACTCTCCTTGATCTAATAAAAACTTGCCTTTACATATATATGTATGTGTATATACATACATATGTATGTACGTATATACACACATGTATATACAAGGGTACTTCAAAAAGTTCATGGAAAAATAGAATGAAAAGGTAATGCAGATCTTTCCACGAACTTTTTGAAGAATTTTCGTGTGGGTGTGTGTGGGTGGGTGCAATAACATGGATGCAAAAACTGAATTTTTCACCTTGGATGAAAATCTTGGATGCAATAATTGAATTTTTCACCTTAAAAAACTTAGAATGGGATATGCTCCAAAGACAGATCCATGAAAGAAAGAATTGATAAGCTGGACTTCTTTAAAATTAAAAATTTCTGCTGTACAAAAGACACTGTCAAAAGAATGAAAAGACAATCCACAGACTGGGAGAAAATATTTGCAAAAGACATATCTGATAAAGGACTGCTACATAAAATTTACAAAGAACACTTAAAGCTCAAAAATAAGAAAACAAACTATCCAAAGAAAAATTGGCAAAAAAAAAAAAAACCTTAACAAAGAACACATACAGATGACAAAAAAGCATATGAAAAGGTACTTATCATATGCCATCAGGGAAATGCAAATTAAAACACACATTTTAGAATGGCCAAAATCCAGAACACTGACAACATCAAATGCTGGTGATGATGTGGAGCAACAGGAACTCTCATTTGTTGCTCCTGGGAATGCAAAATGGTACAGCCACTTTGGAAAACAGTTTGGCAGTTTCTTACAAAATTAAACATATTTTTACCATATGATCCAGTAATTACACTCCTTGATATTTACTCAAAGGAGTTGAACATTTATGTCCACACAAAAATTGCACAAAAATTCATCATTGCCAAAATTGGAAGTAACCACAATGTCCTTCAGTAGATGAATGGGTAAATAAACTGTGATGAATCCAGAAATAGAAATACAATTCAGTACTAAAGAGAAATGAGCTATCAAGCCATGAAAAGATATGGATGAAACTTAAATGCATATTAGTAAGTGAAAGAAGCCAATAGTAAGTGAAAAAGCTACATAGTATAGTATTCCAACTATAAGGCATTCTGGAAAAGGCAAAACTATAGAGACATTTAGAAGATCAGTGGTTGCCAGGGACTGGAGGAAAAAAGGATGAATAGGCTGAGCATACCAGATTTTTATGGCAGTGAAATTACTCTGTATGATAATGTTATGGGAGATATACATCATTATGTATTTGTCCAAACACATAGAATGTAGAACACCAAGGTAACCCTAACAAAAGGATGAATAGGCTGAGCATACCAGATTTTTATGGCAGTGAAATTACTCTGTATGATAACGTTATGGGAGATATACATCATTATGTATTTGTCCAAACACATAGAATGTAGAACACCAAGGTAACCCTAACGTAAAGTACAAACTTCAGATGACAATGATGTATCAATGTAGATTCATGGATTGTAATGAATGTAGCACTCTGGTAGGAGATGTTGATAATAGCAGAGGCTGGGGAAGGGAGGTAAGGAGTATTTGGAAACTACCTTCCAATCAATTTTGCTGTAAAAGTAAAACTGCTCTAAAATAGTAGAGTAAAAAAAAAAAAAGTTAAAAAAAAATGAGGATAGATCGAGTCTTTACAGTCTGCATATGTTGGGAAAAGACTCTTCCAGCAACCTTTGAGGTGTCTGGCCTTGTCCATTCAGGAGCTCTGTGATAAATCCAAGAAATGTGCTTTTCTGCTTGGCTCTGTTTCTAAAGGCTGGAGCCACATTCAGGCAGTCGTTTTCTCTGCTAATCCATTCTTCTAGAGAGCCTTCATCTGTTTCACTGAGCAGAATGATTTAAGAGATTACTAATCTTTTCTCTGTTCATAAGATTATTTTAAGAATTCCTGGGGAATTACAAATTTTTATCCAAATTAATAGATTGTGCTGTAAATTACAAAAGTGTTTTCTTGTATAACAATACAATTTAAATAACTAGAATAGTTATTTCTGAGGTAAATGTAATCTGTTACAATTAAAACAATTTAATTTAACCCCATTGTAGTGGATTGAATTATGTTCCCCCAGAACTCACTGAAGCTTGAATTGTGTCCCCCAAGTTTTATATATTAGAAACTTGGCCCCCACTGTGACTGTTAAGAGGGTGAGCAATCTTTTTATGGCAATTGAAAGGTGGAGGCTTGAAGAGGTGATTGTATTGTAGAACCATGAAGTAGTGAATGGATTAAAAATGGTGGCCGGGGGCGTGGTTCTGAGGGCTTTAAAAGAGAGTGAATGAGGAGGTTAGACTTGCTGTCTCTGCTCTACCATCTTCTACCATGTGAGTCTCCTGCGGTACTGTCACCATCAAAGAAAGCCTTCACCAAATGTGTTCTCTGGACTTTGGACTTGCAGCTTCTGAAACTATAAGCAATAAATTCTGTTTTCTTTATAAATCACCTAGTGCCATGTATTTTGTTATAAGCAACAGAAATGGGCTAATACACCCACCCTTAACAACAGTCATCTCATTCTGACTCTTTAAGAGTATTTGTGTAAAGTAAAACTGCTCTAAAATAGTAGAGTAAAAAAAAAAAAGTTAAAAAAAAATGAGGATAGATCGAGTCTTTACAGTCTGCATATGTTGGGAAAAGACTCTTCCAGCAACCTTTGAGGTGTCTGGCCTTGTCCATTCAGGAGCTCTGTGATAAATCCAAGAAATGTGCTTTTCTGCTTGGCTCTGTTTCTAAAGGCTGGAGCCACATTCAGGCAGTCGTTTTCTCTGCTAATCCATTCTTCTAGAGAGCCTTCATCTGTTTCACTGAGCAGAATGATTTAAGAGATTACTAATCTTTTCTCTGTTCATAAGATTATTTTAAGAATTCCTGGGGAATTACAAATTTTTATCCAAATTAATAGATTGTGCTGTAAATTACAAAAGTGTTTTCTTGTATAACAATACAATTTAAATAACTAGAATAGTTATTTCTGAGGTAAATGTAATCTGTTACAATTAAAACAATTTAATTTAACCCCATTGTAGTGGATTGAATTATGTTCCCCCAGAACTCACTGAAGCTTGAATTGTGTCCCCCAAGTTTTATATATTAGAAACTTGGCCCCCACTGTGACTGTTAAGAGGGTGAGCAATCTTTTTATGGTAATTGAAAGGTGGAGGCTTGAAGAGGTGATTGGATTGTAGAACCATGAAGTAGTGAATGGATTAAAAATGATGGTCGGGGGCGTGGTTCTGAGGGCTTTAAAAGAGAGTGAATGAGGAGGTTAGACTTGCTGTCTCTGCTCTACCATCTTCTACCATGTGAGTCTCCTGTGGTACTGTCACCATTAAAGAAAGCCTTCACCAAATGTGTTCTCTGGACTTTGGACTTGCAGCTTCTGAAACTATAAGCAATAAATTCTGTTTTCTTTATAAATCACCTAGTGCCATGTATTTTGTTATAAGCAACAGAAATGGGCTAATACACCCACCCTTAACAACAGTCATCTCATTCTGACTCTTTAAGAGTATTTGTGTCAATAAACTAATAGTCTTTAAATTTTACTTAAAATCATATGATAGTTTTCAAAAGCAAAGACCAAAAATTTGGGGGTTTATATATTAGAAACTTGGCCCCCACTGTGACTGTTAAGAGGGTGAGCAATCTTTTTATGGCAATTGAAAGGTGGAGGCTTGAAGAGGTGATTGTATTGTAGAACCATGAAGTAGTGAATGGATTAAAAATGGTGGCCGGGGGCGTGGTTCTGAGGGCTTTAAAAGAGAGTGAATGAGGAGGTTAGACTTGCTGTCTCTGCTCTACCATCTTCTACCATGTGAGTCTCCTGCGGTACTGTCACCATCAAAGAAAGCCTTCACCAAAAAAGAAAGCCTTCACCAAATGTGTTCTCTGGACTTTGGACTTGCAGCTTCTGAAACTATAAGCAATAAATTCTGTTTTCTTTATAAATCACCTAGTGCCATGTATTTTGTTATAAGCAACAGAAATGGGCTAATACACCCACCCTAAACAACAGTCATCTCATTCTGACTCTTTAAGAGTATTTTTGTCAATAAACTAATAGTCTTTAAATTTTACTTAAAATCATGTGATAGTTTTCAAAAGCAAAGACCAAAAATTTGGGGATCTATAAGAAATTTCCCTAAGAAACAATTTATCTTAAGCCTAGGATGGAAACACAAGGAGAGTTTTGACATTTTGAATCAGGTCCAAGAAGCTGGCACTGCGAAACCACATGAAAATGCAAAGAACATTTTAAAGAAAAGGTTACTATAGTCTTTTGCAGTAATCCTAAAGATATATAGTTCACATTATGCCAGATTTTAGATAGAATTGCGTGGGGGGAAATGCATTCTACTGAAACTAGCTTTTCCCTCTTCATCAATTAGATAACACATTAGGCATTAGTGATAGAAAGATAATTGAAAGCACTGCCATTTTTGCATAATCCTGATTAATGTCTATAAAATCATACAGACTGAATTAGGAAAAGCTGCTTGTTATGGAGAAATACACTGCATGTTCATAGCACAGGGAGAAATATCTTCAAAATGATGATCTGGAGATGCAATACGATGCCACCTAAGCGCCTTTCACATCATCAGAGAATGTTTAACAACTACCATCTGTCGTTTTAGTAGTAAGTTCATGATTCATTAATCTATCGTTCTTTAGTAATTCATGGATTGTCTATTTTAAACTATTATCAGACTTATACTTCTTATTTTTTATCAACAAGCCAGTCATTATACTGTACTACAAATTTAAAAATTGAAATAAAAATATAAACAAACAAAAAGCCAGTATTTGGTATCATGGACCTTCCTATTGTAGTAACAAAAACCAGGAATTGAGGAAACCATTATAAAGATAGAATTTGATGGGATGTCTGGAAATTAAATGTTTGGTTTCTTGGACATCTGGGTTTCTTTAAGACTTTCTCTCTCTCTCTCTCTCTCTCTCTCTCTCTCTTTTTTTTTTGACCAGGTGTTAACATCTCCAAGATGTGCAAAAAATGTTAATTGACGTCTAAGGTAACTTGACTAGTCCTCTGGTGGTCACATGGAGCAGGAGGATCTGATAGAATATCAAAAATAGTTTAGCAGCAGGCATAGGTAAGCCATTCCAGGGACAGCAAAAGCTGTGACCCCTACTTGAACCTCCCAGGCTAAATCACCTTGAAATATACCCACGAGCAAAAGGAATTTGGAATTTAATGAATATAGGAACAGGCCTAGTCTTTTAGTGGTGTCCTTTCTCAGAGGCTCACAAAGTTAAGATGAAAAATGGTAATTGTTTGAAGGAAAAAAACAAACACAAAACTGAAAAAAAAGAAAAAGAATGCTTGTCTTTCATACATGAAAGTGATTCTCACAAATACATATTATTTATGTGAACTATCTTAAAGAAGCGCAAACCATTCGGTTTCTTGGGTCACAGTTCTACATAAAGGTATAAATTTCTACATAAAGGTATAAATTTCAGCTATCACTGCCTAGAAAGGAGGACAACTCTTTATCAGGACAGCAAATAAGGTGGTCAAATACAATTAATTCAAATACAACAGTTTTACTAAAGCTAACTGGAAATCTTATAATTTAATAAGCCTTTGTGTGTGTGTGTGTGTGTGTGTGTGTGTGTGTGTGTGTGTGTGTGTGTGTGATGAACCTACTGTGTGCAAGCTATTGTTCTTGATATTTTAAGTATATAAAAAGTTTTATAATAAACAAATTCTTGCCCACAAATAATTTAATACAGCTAGGATTACCATAAAAAAAAATACCATAGACCGAATGGCTTAAACAACAGAAATTCATTTTCTAATAGTTCTGGAGGCTGAAAGTACAAGATCAGGGTGCCAGCATGGTCAGGTTTTGGCAAGGGCTTGCTCTCTGGCTTGCAGACAGCTGCCTTCTCACTGTGCCTTCACATGGTAGAGAAACCAAACTCTCCAATGTCTCTTCTTAAAAGAACACTAATCCTACAGGATCAGGGCCCAGGCCCTTGATAACCTCCTAAAAGTCTCTATATTGAAATACAGTCACATGGGGGGTTAGGGCTCCAACATATGATTTGGGGGGAAACATAAACATTCAGTCCATATCAACTATAGTACTTCCTGTTTCCCTATTATATAACAATCAGGGGTGGAAAGAAAAGGAAGAAAACAAGAAAAATAAAAGGTTAAAATACTGGGGAAACATAAACATTCAGTCCATATCAACTATAGTACTTCCTGTTTCCCTATTATATAACGATCAGGGGTGGAAAGAAAAGGAAGAAAACAAGAAAAATAAAAGGTTAAAATACTATGATAAAAACATGGATATATTGCAGTGGGTGCTTAGATGGGAAGGAGACTATTTCTAGAAAATAGTGAAGAATGCTGCCTCATGTAAAAATGATGCATAAATCAGCCACACTGTTTGTTTTACAAATCGGGGCAGTTTTGAAGTCAAAGGGACACTGTTAATAACTGCAGAATTGGCTAAGCCCACAGGCAGCTCATATCATGGGTCTACCACTTGCATGGAGTCATTTGGCCTTATTGAAGAATGAAGGATATAACAAGAAAAAGGCCAGGAGAATTTCTTCGCATTGAAATTAATAGGTGTTTGGACTCAGATTGGAAGTAAATGGAAGCCATACAAAGCTTCTGAAGGCAGGAGTGCCATGATCAGAGCTGGGCTTCCTTACAATGAATGGAGAAGCTGTGTAAATGGGATGTATGGACCAATGTAAGGAGGTGGTGGTGGGAACAAAAAAGAGGAAACAGAGGCATGGAGGTAGAGCTGACAGACAGCAGAAGCTGATAGGGAGCAAGGTGGCTCAGGTCTATGAGGTGCTGATTTCCTATTTTGTATCCTATTCTCCTCTCCTGATAACACTCTTTGTTCTTTGCCCTTTCTTTGGGCTTGGAACTGAATATTCAAAACCCGCCCTTTACAGCGTGGAAGCAGGTTGTAAGTTCCCACCATCATGAAATGCTGCTGCCAGAGTGGAAAGTTCTGCGGGTGACCTCTCAAAGGTAATATTTTCTTATGCCACTAAAGCATACCTAGTGTGTAAAAGGAGTAATATATGAAACACTGTTCTGCTTGAGGGATCTTCCAAAAGTCTCCAGATAACTTCCTAGCTGAGATCTCTTCATCCTTCAAAATTAAAGTAAAAGGCAATGCAGGCTGGGAATTAAAATGTTTCCAAGATTTCTTATGCTGCCCTTTAAGAGTAGAGTTTGGTAAGTTTTAAATAAGAAAAAGTGAAAGCGTATCGTGTTATAAAACCTAAACTGCATGATTAAAACTATTCTTCATGTGACTAGAAAAGCAAGCAATTTACTGTTCCCTATCTCCCACTCTCTACCCCCACTCTCCCACACTCCTTGGGAAAAATCCACTTCAAGACTTGTCAACTTACCTGGAAAATATTTAGATTTTGCATTTTTCGTTAGAAGGGGAGGAAAACTACATCATGGATAATTTTGTTCCCCAATCAGAGCAAAGTGTTATAATTTTGTTGCTTGCAGCAGCTGTGAAGTATTCATTTGGGGATTTTTCTTGCTTTTTATGGACTAGGATACAGTAGTTTTTTGTTGTTTTTTAAAAATTTTTTGCTGCATGTCAGAAGTAATTTTCTGGGAGACTAAATTTACCCGCAGACTTACAGTCAGAAAACTCTTCTTTAAGTAAAAACTGCCACACCAGTAGTTCAGACCTTATATAGATTCTTTTTTAGTATTCAGTTGTTATCATCACAAGCCTCAGAACAACTTGTAGAAATATTATTTAGTTTTAACAATTTATGATAGTCATTGGCTTCTGAATCCATTGCTATGCTCCAATCATATTCAGGAGTAATTAATTCTCAGACTGATGAAAGCTGCCACCTCTTCTGCCAGGTAGGGAATAAGTGTGTCTCTTTGTTTTGAGCCATGAATACACTTTCCAGGCAATGCAAATGGGAAACATAGGCAGGAAGGGAAAATAGTACAAGCATACATCACGAAATCACAAAGACCTGGAAAGTAACTGAGCATTTCAGAAAACATCAGATCTTGCCGTGAGACAAAATACATATATTTAGAATATTCTGGGGAGATCTGAAACCATTTTAACTTTAATCATAAAGTTATTGATTCCTTTGTAGAATGTGCCCACAGCAAATGAAATACCAGAAAGCCAGAGGAATTAGAAAGCGATAAAAGGGAACAAAAGTAAAGCTGAAAAACACGAGATAGGAATGTGGCTGAAATATGATTTCCAAAAAAATATTTCAGAGAATATCATATTAAAAGACAAAATAATAAGGATTCATGTAGTATGAAATCATATAGGGGATTTCGTATAGTGGAGGATAAATTCTGCAGGACTTTAAGATAATTAATAAGAAAAATAAGATGCTCCAGACTGTGTGACAAATCACATATCCAGACAAAGTTTAAAGGTCAAGGCCAAGTAAAGTAGCCCCAGTGATGGAGAGAAGTAGTTGGGGCCACTTTCCTCAGAGGAAACAGGAGATTTCATTTCAGAGTGTCAAACTTGAGCTCGGTGTTAGGTTCGGCGAGAAAGAGAAAAGGGAGAGACCCGAGCCAGGTGCTATTTCAGCCCAAAACTTTATTCCACTAATACGGAGGGGAGACTGAACCAGATCAGTTCCCCCAAACTAAGAAAAGCAGGAGGTTTATAAGACTTTTAGAGAGGGTTCTGACAAACTAATGAGCAATTTCAAAATCAGTGGCATGCAAGGTGACACAGCCCTTGTGGTCCGATAACACTGAACCAGATCAGTTCCCCCAAACTAAGAAAAGCAGGAGGTTTATAAGACTTTTAGAGAGCGTTCTGACAAACTAATGAGCAATTTCAAAATCAGTGGCATGCAAGGTGACACAGCCCTTGTGGTCCGATAACATCAGGTGGGTTAGGGCATAGGCTTCTGAAGCATTCCTTCCAGCCCAGCCCATTGCCATAAGCTGGCCATGAGGCCTAATACTCAGAACCTTGTGGGAAGGACATGCAACAAGAGGATATTCATAGGAGGAAATTTCTGGAAAAATAAAAATTTCTTCTTCATTCCTGACCCCAGAAGGTGTTTAGAATTTAAGTCCAGAGAACCTGAATTGTAAGACCGTGTGTTTAATTTGCAGAGAAATCTGATAGTGTACAACTCTTCAGGAAATGCAAAGCAGCCAATAGCAAACAAGTAGTCAACTTAGCGGTACATACATATGGGGTTAAAACTTGGATCTGAGACGTTCCCACATTCTGACTGGTAAATACACAAGACAGATGACATTTCTGGACAAGAGACCAGATAGAGAAAAAGGTTTAGGACAGAATCATAAGAAATGCCTGTGAGTAGGTGTTGGGATACAGAGGAGGACTCAGCAATGGAGGCCGAGGTAAGAGGTAAGAAAACTCACTGTGACAAAGCATGTGAGTGTCAAGTTAAGCCTAAAGAAAATAATAAATGAGTCATTTTCAGCAATCATGACGGCATGCCATTTATGTTATTCTTGCTTCCTAAAGAATTACTTGGAGGTGGGAGTTAGAGTGAGTAGTGAGTTCTTATTTTACCAGCAACATGCCCTCCCATTTCAATTTTATAATTTACAAATTTGAGAAACAAAGCCATCCGTTCTTTTCAGTATTGCCAGAAAAGAGTGTGTTTGTGAAGAGGGGTATAGAAGACAAATGAAGCTGACAAAGGTTTTTCTCCTCGACCACAGTCTAGGCAGGTTCCTCTGAACTCTCTTCTCAATGAAGCCCTGATTTGGGGCTTCCGTGTTCATCTCTGCATTGTCCAGTTTTAGCAAGAATCATGCTAAGTCAATTTAGCAAGAACCCCCACTCTCAATATTTAATTACCCTCCATATCTGATCAAAGTTCTCATCCTCCCAGCCCCCCAGTGATGTCTGATCATCTTGGCCTGTCTTTAGCAAGAATCCTGTTAGGTCGGTTCAGCCAGAATCACCCCTTACCCCTGATGTTACCTCTTAGTAATTTTCCATTCACTGACACCCCACCCCCAGCCCCTGCTGTAAATTCCCATTTTTCTTCTTTGCATTAAGTGTTGAGCCTGATCTCTCCTCCCTACACAAAATCCCATTGTAGTAACCCTCCTAAATAGAGTCTACATTATTGTTCTTTAACTAAGCTCATGAATAATTTGGGGAGATTTCAGGAAAGAAGCAATGGAATAGTAAGAGGGATAAAAGCAATACCACAGGGGGCTGAGTCAAGGGTCCTCAAACATCCCTGTGCATGAATAAGACCCACCTGTAATGTTTGCTAAAATGCAAATTCACAGGTTCTGCCTCCCGAGATTCCAATTCAAGGGGGAGGAGTGAGATTGTCTTAAATCTGTCAGGATTTTTTTTTTTTCCCCTCAAACCCACCTTTTATGTTGATGTAGGTTTTTCCCCAGCCAAAATTTAAGAAAGTCTTAAAAAAATAAATAAATAAGTGAGCGGTGAAGCAGTATAAATAACATGCACAAAATTCTTTGGTAATCAGAAAGCATTCAGAGTCAATTCCTAAATGTAACCTGGTGGGTTGTAACAGTCCCCAAATGCTATAGAGGGTGGGGAGACTCTCAGCAAGAGCAATGATGTAGTTAAAGTCTCAAGACACTTTTAAATTCACATTGAAAAAATGCATCTCTGGGAATTAAAGTTGTTCTCTGTAGGTCATTTTAAACAAGATTGTCAGCAGCCGTCTTGCTCTCTAATGCAAAAGTAATACTTAAGTACATCATTACATGTTAAAGCAGAAGCCGAGAAGCAAAGATGAGAAAAGGGCCATTTACTCGGGTTACATATAATGGAAAAATCTGTATTACAATTCTAGATGATTGATACTGGTAAGAAATTATACAAGGAAGGTGCACGAAATTATTTTTTCAATTGATTTCAATTATTTTACACTTACCAACCACTAAACTAAATTGACTAAAGACATGAGATACTTAACTGTAAGATGATTGTTTCAAAGAAGCTGCTCCATTTTCAATGCTGAGGATCCTGTAGTTTTTAAGTCATGGACAGTGTATGTCAAAACCATCTAAGGAGCTTGTTTAAAGTGTGGATTCCTGGGCCCCAATCCACATTCGCTGAATGGGAATCACAGTGGCTGGGTTATAAATATCTGCTTTCTAAACAAGCTGCCCCAAAACCCTGATGCACCAAAAGTTTGGGAACCAATGCTTTGCTTCTTTTTGAAGTTTCTCAACCCCCTAAATGGACAGCCTTCCAGAAAGAATAAAGATGATCAAACCAGTTAATATCAATATGTTGAAATATATCAGTAACAATTAGTAAATAACAGCTTTCCTGACCCCTGACTTTGAATGTCAGTGCCAATTCAGAACCACTCTGGCCTCCCCAAATCCTACCCTGGGACACCCCTAACTTCCCATATTCAGCAACTAAAACAGGAACACCTGAAAAAGCAGGGGCTCAGTACCCCGTTTCAGTGCTATGGCTGTTGCCCTTCCTGACTGTCAGTAAACATGCTCTAAAAGTTGTTAGTTACTTTTGTCATTGTCCTGTATCCCTGTGGATTCCAAATGGAAAAGCTTTTTAAAAGCACCAATTCCCAGACTCTATCCTGCTGAAGGATCTGACTTAGCAGGTCTGGGCATGTTATCACAAATCTATATATTCCCAAAAGATTCCCAAGTGACTTTGGAGATCACCTGAGATTGGAAATCAACCAAAGCCTTGCAACACAACATGTGGTCTATGGACCTTCATTATTAGCATCACTTGAGAGCTTGTTAGAAATGTAGGCTCTCAGGCCCCGCCCCAAACCAACTGGATCAGAGTCTGCATTTCAAAAATATATCCAGGTGATCCTGGATACACACTAAAGTTTGAAAAGGACTGAGCTACTGTACTCCATAAATTCATTGAACTAGGTCAGTGATGGCCGGATGAAAATTTTCTTACAAAACAGAAAAAGAAGCAAGAATTGAGCTAAAGACAGAGCCTATGACTTGATAGCAAAAAAAAAAGAAAAGAAAAAGAAAAAGAAACAAAGAAAGCTTGAAATTGCCTCCAGGACAACAATATATTTTAGGAGCAATCACTGTCCCTGAGATGGACCCTGGTTCCTGAAGGGCCTGTTGGATGTCAGGTTTATTTTGATTTTACTGGGTGTAGGGAAAATATAGGAAAATGGTCATGGCCCCTCAGATGTTCAGAATCTTGGCGAGCATTTGATGTAAATATGCTCATGCGCCCAGGTGCTCCTTGGTTATTGTCTGATGTAATTGCGCATCTGCAACCATCCATGTGTCTTGGGTTGTGGACTTAAGTATAATATACCAGCGCTCTAAGCCATGGGGCCCTCAGCCCCTGGGATGCCCCTAGGGGGGCCAAAGGGGGGCCGCTACTGCTGCTGGAGGCTGTTGTTACCAGGGCCTCCGGGACCCTCCAGGAAGCCACCACAGCAGCAGTTGCTGAGGACTGAGTTCATGTCATCTGCCAATGGCTCCTGGGACCTTTAATGGCTCCCAGGACCTTTCCCAATTACCTAGCTTGTGGATAATGAAACGTTATGGCTTTAGTCATGAATTGCTTTAAAAATACAGTTCCCCTAACCGGACAATTGGCATAGTCATGTAGCTTTACACTGGGGGTAAGTTGCTAGACATCACACTCTGTACTTCCAGTGTAAGCCTGGAGTACCTGAGATTAAGAAGCTTCAGGCTGCTAGCATCATTTAATAGTTACTTTAGATTTTGTAGTTGTGTGTGTCTTACTTTATATTGTATACTAATTGTGTTGTTTAGTTATGGGGCATTACTACATGTAATCAACTTAAAATAAGTTTTCTCTATTTCTTTCTCCCTCTTCTGCATCAGTCCATGATCTGAAAGGCCACAGAGTGTAGCAGAAAGACCCCTGAACTGCAAAGTGGAAGACCAACGTTGCAAATTCTACTTTTTCCACACTGTATTAATACTCACAATATATTGAACTCCTAAATTGTGCCAGAAACTTCAAATCAGTCCTGAAAGAAAACTATTATTCCAATTTTAAAATACAGTAACTAAGATATTAAAAAAAAAATCATGTTCAAAAACACACTGCTAGTAAATGGCAGGTCTGAAATTAGGAGCCATATCTGTTTAAACCCAAATATTACCAATTATGCTAATATTCTGAGGGAACATAAACAAACTATTTAGATTCTTTGAATTCTATTTCCCTCATATGTGAAATGGTGAGGCAGGGTTTGGAGATGGTATATAAAACAGACTTTCGTCTTGTGTAGAATCCCTGGATTCGATAGCTGTAGTTATGTGGCGTTCAAAATCTAATTTTCTTTTCTTTTAAAATGTAAAATTATCCATGATGATTTTAATCTATGATGAATAATATCATCTTCTATCTTATTCTATAATCAAAATTTTCTTTTTATTTATTTGTTTATTTGTTTGTTTATTTATTTATTTATTATAAATATTCATGAGGTACAAAGCTGATTGTCCCCCTTCCTGTCCATGATGTGGGGGCCAGATTCATACTGGGGGCATATCCATTACCAGAAATTACTTTTGTACCCTTTGTCCCCTCCCAATTATCCTCCAACCTTCCTCCCCTTTCCACTCTTCCCTCAGCTCCAATTTGTAGCCTTAGGAACGTTCCCTCCCTCTGTTGGATCACAGCAGTACTGTGGTCTTTCTTTCCTGCCTTCCTTTCTCTCTTAGCTCCCACATATGAGTGAGCACATGTGGTATTTATCACTCTGTGCTTTGCTTGTTTCATTTAACCTAAGTTTCTCCAGGTAAATTTTCAGAAATATAAATTTGTCACCATTTAAGACTGATGATTTTCAAAGATTCCACTTGAGAAAACATACAGACATGCACATCTATTCTTGCATATCCTAAAGTTCTAAAGCACAGACTGAAAATAGTCAAACCAACCTGGAAAAAAAGGCCTAAGCTGAAGGACTTGTTCTGCCTGACTTCGAGTCTTATTATAAAGATGTTATAATAAAGACATATGTTATCATCTTGGTATCAAGAAAAAGAAATAGAACAAGGTAACAGAAATAGAGCCTAGAAATTGATTATTCACAAACGGTTAATTGATTTTCGACAAAGGTACAAAGATAATTCAGTGGAACAAGGATATTCTTTTCTAAAACTGGTGCTTGAACAATTAAATATTCTTCTGTGAAGGAAGGAAGGAAGATAAGAAGGAAGGAAGTTGATACATAAATCACAATATATACAAAAATTAATTCAAAATTATCATAGACCTAAATTCAAATTCTAAATTTATAAGAATTCTAAAAAGAAACATAAAAGAAAACCTATTTTTTACCTTACATTTGGGAAAGATTTTTTAAATACAACACCAAAAGTATAATCCATAATAGAAAAAAAAATAGTTTACACTCCCTCAAAGTTAACAACTTTTGTTTTTGAAAAGCACTGTAAGGAGAATAAAAAGACAAGCCACAGCCAGGAAGAAAGTACTTGCAAATCATATATCCGATTAGTGATTTGTATCCAGAGCATATTAAAAAACTCTCAAAACTCAGTCATAATGAAACAATCAGCACAATTTAAAAATGATCAAAAGAATGGAACAGGTACTTTTTCATGAATGAATTTCTTAATGCCATGGGAAATTCGAATTAAAACCACTGCATACCTATTAGAATGGCTAAAACTGAAAAGCCTGATGACACCAAGTGATGACAAGGATAAGGAGAAAATGGATCTCTAATCCATTGGTGGTAGGTACTCAGAATTTCAAAAATGCATTTTTTTTTACAAAGTTATACATATTTTTCATTCATTCAATGCTAGGTATTTACCCAAGAGCAATGAAAGCAAAAGTCACAAAACCTGTGTTTTTATAGCAGCTTTACCTGTAGTAGTCAAAAACTAGAAACATTCCAAATGTCCATCAACAGGATGGATAAATGAGTTGTGGTATATCCACTCAGTGAATTACTCAGCAACACAAAAGAATGAACTATGTGGATACACACAACAATGTGGATGCATCTACAAATAAATATCTCAAGTGAAAGAAACAGGAAAAAACATGAAGATGAAGGAAAAAAGATCTTATACAATTCCATTTATGCAAAATTCTAGAAAATGTGAACTAATTTCTAATGATAGACAGCAGATTAATGGTTACCTAGAAATAGGAGGAGGGGCAGAAAAACTGTATTGCAAAAGGTACAAGGACACTTTTGAGGGTGATGGTTATCTTCATTGTGATGATGATTTCATGGCATATACACATATCAAAACCAAATTATAGACTTAAAATATGTGCAGTTTGTCATACGTAAATTATTAGGACATATGTAATATAGCTCAGTATTATATGTGTGTGTGTATACATATATATGATATATAATATATGCATATACAGTATATAATATATATAAATATATCTCAATAAAGCTGTTTTGTTAAAAAGGCCAAAGGACATTGGAATTCTCTCTTCCCTAAAGTCTGGTAGAATTCACTTGTGTTACTACCTGTCATAGTTTAGTTTTTGTAATGGAAATAATTTAGTTCCTTGGATAAATTAGTAAATTGTTTTTATACTAGTTTGTTTCAATTAATTTTAAGAACTAACCATTGGATTTATTTGTTGATTCTACTGTTTTTCTGCAATTACAGTTTATTATTATTATATATAACTATTAATTATTAACAACATTTCATATGATTTTAATAACATTTATATATAATTATTAATTATATTATATCTATTATAATTATTAATTATTAGTTAATTATTACCTCTAATCCAAGGTAATAAGCAGTGGAACACAGGTTGATATCAAGTTAGCAGAATGGAGCAGAAATGGAGAAAATTTCAGTGCTTTAAGCCAAATTAGATGCATTTTTTTTAGTTAGCACATAAAATCAGAAGAAAACATTTAGGTAATATTTCTTGTTGAGGTAAATCTTTGAAAAATATTGTCTTTAAGATATATAATGTCTTATAATAGCTCAAAATAAGAATCATATTTTTTCAAGATTTAGAAAAATGTTTAAAAACAATTAAAAATTAATCTACACTAACCAAATGCCTTAGAGTCATTTTATTCAAATTATCTTGCATTGCTTCCAATAATTGTTTAAAAATTGTAAATGTAACAGTTATATGTCCAAATAATTAAATTACATGTGTTGGCTTATAAAAGTAGATTAATTCTTATAATGTTATAGATCATAGTGACTTACTTAATCCCCTGCCCTATCATGTCTCTGACAGAAACACCTATTTGCTAGTATAGTTTGGGTTTTGGGGTGTTTTGGGTGGCTAGCTGGTACAGGGGTCCAAATCCTTAGTTTTAACATATATACACCTGTATTAGTCCGTTTGTGTTGCTATAACAGAAATACCTGAGACTGGGTAATTTATAAAGAACAGAGGTTTAGTTGGCTTATGATTCTGGGACATCTGAATCTGGCTGGCCTGGGCCTCAGGCTGCTTCTGCTCATGGTGGAAAGTGGCAGGCAGCCAGCGGGTACAAGCAGATCACATGGTGAGAGGAAGCGAGAGAGAG
>NW_007734335.1:63994-66290 GCF_000696425.1 Galeopterus variegatus | reverse complement strand
CAACACTGCCACATTGGGGATCAAATTTCCACATGAGTTTTGGAGGGGACAACATATCCAATCTATCAACACCTTTGCTTCCTGTTTCTATACATTATAAAGTGGCTGTCAGGTAGCAAGTTGGAAAGGATGGATAGACAGCATTGGGTCACATTGATGTACATGTTCATATCTACCACTTTAAGAAATGTGTAATGAATATGTGTAACTGAATGGAAATAGGTAATGTATGCTCATGGATCACAAGTAGTCTTTGTTGGATCTTTGTTGCTCTAATCAGTGCTTAAATATGACAAAGAATTGTCATTTGCCTGTCATTTACAGCTTTCCTGTGCCTGTCAGGGAATAGAAGTTAATTACTTAGGTTAAAAGTTCTAGCTATTATGCCTGGATAGAAGTATGTTTCTTACAATAGTTGCAAAAAGTATTTGAGTGAAAATAAAATGGATCTGTTGTTTTTTATATGTTTATTAAGGAAAAAAGAGAGTAATTGTGTCTTAAAGTAAAATTGCCTGCTTGTGGCAGAAGGTGGAAAGAACAGACTAAACAGCATAGTTAATTTGTAGAGGATTCAAAGAGTAGTAATGTTTATTCACCTTAGTTTAAAATACTTGCAAATAAAGAGTTTGAAAAACGCATTAAAATGTGTAAAGTTTTTACAGAGTTGGCTCAATGTTTATGGCTTATTCATAAACATTGAATGTGAAGAACTGGATTTTAAATACAGAAAAATTGTTATATTGGTTATATAAAGTGGGTGAAACTATAACTTGGTTTATTTTTGTTAAAATAGTGTTAAAAAATCTGTGTTTTCTATGTATTTTGGTTGGATAATAAACATTCCTTATCTCCTGAGAGCCTCTCAAATTTTTGTGACTTTTTTTCTCATTCTCCTGAATAATTTTTTTTAACAAGTCATCTCCTGAAAAAGCCTGAGATCCTAAAAATCTTTGCCACTTTGCTGTGTTAAAATATTACTTCAAACTTTGTCTGTATACACCTATGACTCATGCTCATATCTTTTCTGCTTTAAGAATTATTTTTGATATTGTCTTTTTCAAATTCAGACCCTAAATTCACAGTAATAAGATATGTTTTACACTCCACCTGTCTTTTCGGTTTTCCCAGGCTGCTTCTGAGTAATGCCACAGATAAACTTGTTCATCTTACAAAGGAAGACTAAAAACAAATAGGTATATTTGACATTTTTCATACTTTTAATTTACTCAACATTATTGTGAGAGCTGTCCTATCCATCAAATCAACAATATGAGAAGAGCTAGAAAAATCAAAAGAGAAGCTCAACCTTCCCAGATTAATTATATACAAGTAAAATAATATCAGTATGAATGCATTTACACAAATATGTACTTTTCATGTTGGATAAAAGCAAAATCATGTTCATGTACAAAGACTGGTAGAATAACTGTCAACAAACTGATTTTTTAAAAATGTTTTATATCTGAGTTTAAATCGACTTTATTTATGAGCCTCCTTTGGGCAAATTTTTCTACAACGGGAGTCATTTAATTAGAAAAAATCGTACAAAATTTGTTCTTGACTTCATATGAAGTCATCACTGAAAGGATTGTTATGGATGATAGAATGAACTAGACTTCCTCTTTGCAGGCCAAGGTGTAGTCTGTGTAATTGTTAATACATCCTATTGCAACTTGATTAATGCCTTGAGCAAAGTAGAAAAGTCAATACAAAAATTTAAGGAAAATGCCATCTGACTTTGTAAGGTTTATGGGATTTGTTCCACTGCCTGAGTCAGTTCACGATCCAGGTAGCATGGTACTGGTCAATCCTGCAGATTGGCCTTATCCCGTTGCTGGGAACCATGCTGATGGTAGACTTCATTAAAAACTGTATGAAACTAATTGAATGGCTTTTTCCCAGCCTCTGTTGGCCAGGTTAATTAGGGTGTCTCACAAAGTGCTATACTTGAGGGAAGGCTTGTTAGAAGCAAAAATGGTCAAGAAACAAAGTGTGGATATTTTTGAGAGACAAATCTCCATGTGTGGCTTGCAGTTCTGCACATTTTTCAAACAAAGCACAAACTGCCCTTCTGTTGCAGCCTGCCTTTTCAAAGACATTTGTATAGCCAAGAACCTTGGAAGATAAAGATAGTGTCTCACTCAAAATTAAGGGGAAGATTTTTTTACTGTCCAATATAATAAGGATAATGTCTCCTTTTGACACAAAGAGTAGGTTTGCTTGCAGTCCATTAAAAAAATGGGGTACCCTTAGCATGGGGCTTCTCGGCTGTTATACAAACCTCATCAGCATTCAC
>NW_007734335.1:60542-63442 GCF_000696425.1 Galeopterus variegatus | reverse complement strand
AAAATGGGGTACCCTTAGCATGGGGCTTCTCGGCTGTTATACAAACCTCATCAGCATTCACTGTGTCCCTTTGTGTTGTCCTATGAGTCTTGGGACAAAAAGAACTGACATTAAATATAAATTTCAGACTGCTTTCTGTGCCATGAGTGATAAAGCCCTGTATGTCTGACCCAGGAATCTTGTGTCTTCTCTCTGCATCCATAAAATTGCGATAAATTAGTTTGTTAGTTTGCAAGTAGGATTAAATTTCAGACTTCATATAGTTCTTGATATTGTTCAGTTCTCTTCAGAAGTACTAAGATGATAAAAGGCAAAGAAAATCTGAGGAGTTGTTTCAGATTAAAAGGTGCTAAAGAGACATGGCAACTAAATGCAATGTATCATCCAGAGGTGGATCATGGACCAGATAAAACACGAGTGAGGCACTTGGTGAAATTAATATAAGGTTTGCCAATTAAGCAATGGTAGTGTACCAATAATAATTCCCCAAAAGTGATCAAAGAGAGAGAAAGCAAGAGAAAATGTAAAAATGATAAAGCTAGTGTGGTAAATGTTTACATTTGGTGAATCTGGGTAAAGAGTATGCAGGATTTTCTTACATCATTTTTGCAAATTTCTTGTAAGTTAAAAATTATTTTTAAATATTTTTTTTTAATTAGACTATAGAAAACTCCAAAGGAAAAAAAACAACACAGTTTCTTCAATAAATAAACTAAAAAGATTATGGTAGAAAGAACTTGTGGTTTTAAAGTAACTTAAAGATACACTAAACAAATACAATACATCAACATCGCTGGATCATTCCTAATCCAACCATACTATAAAAACAATTTCAAAAATGTGATACAGTCAGCTAAATTTGAACATTGAATAAATATTTGATATTAAAAAACAAATACAATACATCAACATCGCTGGATCATTCCTAATCCAACCATACTATAAAAACAATTTTAAAAATGTGATACAGTCAGCTAAATTTGAACATTGAATAAATATTTGATATTAAAAAATTTTAGGTATAATATGCTCTTGTATGTATGTGTTAAAAAGATTCATTTTCTTTTAGAGACATACATGGAAATATTTACAGATAAAATTATGAGATGCATGGAATTCACCTCTAAATAATCTGGTGGTGGTGGAGAACGGATGGGGGTATAAATGGAACGGGAATAGCTGTAAGTTCATTAATACTGAAGCAGGGTAATGGGTACATAAAATCTCTATATGGAAAGGCAGAGGGATAGAAAGAGCCATGACAGTCTTTAAGAACAATGTGTTAGGACTTATTGTATTGGATAGCAAAACTTGTAAAGATTACCAATTAAAACAGTGTGATGTTGACATAACGTTAGGCATACATCAAGAAATAGTCCCTCTAAGCACAGAACATTTGTATATACAAAAAATAGAGCACATTTTTTAGATGCGGTTTTTGCAACAAATGGTGTATGGTGCTGGTTAATTGGATACCACATGAAAAAAAATCACATTTCTCCTCTCCCTCACAACAGACACAAAAATCAAATCCAGTGAATAATAGATATAAAAGTGAAAAATTACAATGAAATTGAAACCTCTAGAAAATAACAAAAGAGTATCTTCATAAACTTGAGGTGGGGAATATTTTTTAAATAGGCTACAAAAATACTAACACAAATGAAAAGATTGATAAATTGGATTATGTTAAAATTAAGAATTTCCATACATCAAAGATAGTGAGTAGGCACACCTGAGCATGGTAAAGGATAGCATTAATACATAAACCAAAATAGGGCTTGTACCAAGGATACAAGAAAGGATACGAGAAGGATATAAGAAAGTCCTACTGATACAAAAAAAAAAAAATTGGTAATGCAATTTTTTTAAAAAATGGGCAAAATACTCAAACAGTAAGTTGAAAAAACAAGAAACCCAAGTTTTCAATAAATTAATTTAACTTAATTAAATATCAGGAAAATGCACATTAAAACCTCATTAAAATATCCTTGCACATCCAGTGGAGTGAAGATAAAGTCAGCTACTAACATCAAGTGTGGACAAGCATATAGAGCGAAGAAAAATTTTATACATTGCTAGTCAAACAGCAAATTGGTGCTAGCACTTTGGAAAAGTTTGGCAGTATGTACTAAAGTTGAACATATATCTTATTGTATTCCTAGTCATATACTCAACTAAAATATGAACACATGTTTATCAGAAAGCAAGTCCAAGAATGCTCACAGGACATAATATAAAATAGCTAAAACCTGATAGGAGCTCAAATGTCCATCAGCAGTAGAATGAATAAAGGATAGAAAGGAATACCGTGCAGCAATAAAATTAAGCAGCTGCCTCACACATTAGCACAGATAAATCTCATAAATATAATGAGAGTGAAAATAGCCAGAAACAACATAATGTGTATTATATATGATTCTAGTTTATGTACAGTTCAAACCAAGGCAAATATAATACAGGGTGCTAGAAGTTAGGATAGTGATGACCTTTAGGTAGGGATTAGTGATTAGCGGGGGCATGAAGGGCCTCTTAGGTACCGATAACTTTCCAGTCCTTGACATGGGTTGTGACTATACTGATATTTTTACTTTGTGATAATCCATTGATCGGTATACTCATGAATTGATTTTCTAGATGTGTGTTATATTTAAGTGACAAAATCAAATACACACTACATATACACACATACAGCCAGCCAAAATTCTATCTCATTCACCCCTTCAATTTCAGGCAGAAAAGGCTTTTGAGAAGAAAATGACTGAGATTTTCAGTTTCATTCTGGCAGAATTCCCAAACCAGAGCACTATACTATTCATAATAATAATGGAAATTGCTAATATTTATTATTAAATAATCTTGAAAATGGCAAATATTTACTGAGTATTTACTACGTGTTG
>NW_007734335.1:58615-60021 GCF_000696425.1 Galeopterus variegatus | reverse complement strand
ATATTTATTATTAAATAATCTTGAAAATGGCAAATATTTACTGAGTATTTACTACGTGTTGTTACTATGACAACTCTTTTACTTAGAATATCTCATTTAATCCTCCCTATTCCAAATCATATAATGGTACTATAATTATATTCCTCATTGTCAGATAGAGACAGTGAGTGTAAAGTTGGGTACGTCACTGGTTCATGATCCTAGATCCAGAGGATGGTGGACGTATGATTGAAATGTAGATGACACTACTCTGTGCCCCGTGAGCTCGTCCACTATGCTGAACTGGCCTCTACTAAAAACTTTCGGACGTGAGTATCTGTGATCCACTGAGAGGGAAAAAATTGGGAAGCAAATGCATAGAATCACTCCAAAGCTAAAATAAACTGAGCATTAAGAAGCAATTGCTAAGCAGAAGGGTGTTAGTAACAATATTTTCACTTTTACAGGAGTGAGGACACTGCATCCAGTTGGAACAGATCATTAAGCACAAGCAAGAGTTCACTGAAGCAAACGAACCTATTGTTCATCTCACAAAATGACGGGGGGAGGGGGGGTTCTAGAGAGAGTGGAGCAAAAGGTAAATTTCCTAGGGGAAATGTCAGCAGGACAGGGCCGCACACTAGGGTCTTTTTCATGTACAATTGATAGAAGCTAAAAATAAATCAAACCTGCTAATGGCTCCCCATGTTCCTGTAGCCACAGGGTGCTACTTTCATTTTAATAAATGATTGAACAAAATGTTTAACTTCTTTCTATTTCCAGACTGATATTTAGGGGCAGAGGAAATGCATTATTGAATATTTTGCTCTGCCTTGGCTGTGGATAAAGGGCTGTCCTTAATAACTAGGACTAAAGGAGTATGTGGACTTACCATTAGGAGTACAGGAAATTTGAATGTGTTACCATGAGAAGCAAAGTCCTGTCCTGTGTCATCTACGTACCTTTCTACTTCCCAGTGACAGACGTAAAAGTAAGACCTTGCAAAGGGAAAGGTATACAGACTATGGTCATAAAACAAAATGAAATTAAATAATGTGTATGGGAAGTGATTTTGTGATGGGGCCAAGTGGCCATGAATTGGAAAAGAAATGGTCGGTCAGGAGAAAGTAATAAGTCAATGATGAAAAAATAATATTGTCCTACAGTAAAGCCAAAATCAAAATAATAAGTACCAAGTGCTTCTGGGGGCCATTAAAAGGGAAAGCATTAAGAAAATATAAATTACTTTTGCTTTTAAATGTCTTAAGGATAAGATTCATGCCATTCCTTTCTTGGGTATTTTCCATAGTGTTTTACACATTCTGTCATATATTACGACATCAAATAAAATCAATGTCTTATTATTTGTTAAGTATTACCTACTATATGTCACCTAGAAAAGTATAATATTGAAGCAAATAAAAAGA
>NW_007734335.1:38703-57776 GCF_000696425.1 Galeopterus variegatus | reverse complement strand
TGTTAAGTATTACCTACTATATGTCACCTAGAAAAGTATAATATTGAAGCAAATAAAAAGATGCCATTTTTCATCCTGCAAACAAGGACTATACTAAGGGCTTTATGTGCATCCCCTTAATTAATTAAATTAGGTACTATTGTTACCTACATCTTATAAATAAGGAAAGAAAGTCACAGAGACATTAAATGAGTAGTTGAGATCATACAACTAGTAAAGCACAGAGCTGGGTTTTGAACCAGTTCTCTTTGACTCTGTGGTCAAAGAGGGTCATCACACACACATTGAGTATTTGTAGTTTCTTGTCTATGTTAAGATTATACAGGGAGACAACTTAGCAGATGTTTGTTGATACTTTTAAAAAGTATGTCTTGTCAACTGACATTATAGAAACTGAACTAATGCCAGTGGAATGCTTAGTGGAATTTAGTCTATCCTTTTTCTACACTGTGGATAGAATAATTTACTGAGGAAATATTAATCTTCCACAATAAGAATAAACTGTAAGCACTAGCAGAGTTACACACAACTAATTAATTGATTATTGTTTTTACCTCCTATAGAATTACCTATACAGATAAAATGAAAGAAGTTCAGATAAAAATGGTATTTGCATCATTATCATTAGATAATTATTAAACTTACACTATATGTAGGAACTTGGAAAACATAGACTCCAATCACAAATATTGGGAAATTCAGTTTATATTGAAAAATGAATTCTCCTATAAACAATTCTTTTTTTTTTTTTTGTCCTTTTTGTGACCGGTAAGGGGATCGCAACCCTTGGCTTGGTGTCTCCCGCACCGCGCTCACCGGCCATTCCTATGTAGGATCCGAACCCGCGGCGGGAGCGCTGCTGCACTCCCAGCGCTGCACTCTCCCGAGTGCACCACGGGGTCGGCCCTAAAAAATTTGTTTTTAAATTATGAAGACATTTGAGCAACAAGTCCTAGTGATTCATTCAGGAATGAAGACCAACAAAGTGGGTAAATGTGTAAAATCAGACTTGGGATTTTTTAACATAAGAAACTATATAGTAGACACTCTGCTCGTGCTGGAGTCTCAGAGATGTGAGTATAACATGACTACCTGAGCATATAGTGACTCTATTTTGATCCTTCAAGGGCAACCTTAGCTAAGAATAGTAGGCTTCAGAAGAGAAGTCACAAAGGAAAGAGGAGAGGTGTAAAAGTAGGAACCAGAGATATACTCGATCCCAGAAATTAAGGGTCAAAAGCTGGAAAAAGAACAGAATCTGGAAGGAGCATTAACCCGAACTAGGAAGTACGGGTTCTAGTACCACTTGCTACTTGTGTCTTTGGGCCAATCACTTTGCTTCTCTGGGCTCTGTTTTTCTATGAGTAAAATGGGAGTGTTTGGTTTTGTAATTTCTGTGACTCTTTCCAACCCTTCCATACATCATCTTCTATGATTCTAATGGTGGGAGGGGTCAATAGCATTTAATGCCCTAAAAAAGGAAAGGAAATTTTTTAGTAACTCATTTGAATTAAGAAGAAAAACCTAGTGATCTTTTAAAAAAGTGTCTGGTTGCCAATGTTAAGATGGAATGAATGGTAAACTGTCAAATTTAATTGTAATCATATGGGATAATCTCCCCCAAAATACACTAGAAGCCCAGTCCATAGGGAGGTCAAGGTGAGATTACTGTGTCCAAGTCAGGAAGTCAGTCCGGGAGCCCAAGGATAAATTTGACCACAATCTAAAGGAGCTATGAATAAAGGAAGCCAAGGAGGTAGAAATCTGGGATGGAAGGAAATTAAGTTGGGGGATCAAGGTAAGCAGTTGGGAGACCTCAGCATAAATGAGATGGCAAGCTTGCACACCAGAATGGCAAGACGGACAGGTACGTCCTAAAGCAGACCACTGGCTTACACAGCAGGTCTCTAGGGCATGTTCAGTTCAGCTTTTTAAAAGAGCTTTCCTTATACACAGAACCTTCTACATGGACAGGACTCCAGGCACACTGGAATATTTATCCCAACTCTTCAAGATCCAGTGGGACAAAAAGTCTGTCCTCTGGGCATAGTCTGGCTTAAGGTCATGTTTTGAAGAGTTTCATAGTAGGTTCAATTATATTCCATAAATTCTGTTTAAGAAAGCAGGAGAAAGACCAATATAATTTAGACAATCTTTTTTTGGAAAATGTTAATTATTTTAAGGTTTCCTAACAAGGTAGTGACCTTCAGCTGTCTGGCAAAGGAAATTATGTGAAACACATCATGATGGAGAAAAAAGATACTATATGGATTATATCTTCCGTGGTATCAAATGACAGTTTCCATAAAATATCACAAGGCACCTGGCAAATTCACCTGGATTTCTTCACCCACAAATAAACAAGTTGTTGAAAGCTTTCCTTGTGCCTATTTGGGTGTTTTCTCCTTGGTGTGCAACTATTCCTCTGCCTCCTGTGATAGTTATTCATAGCCTGCTACATACTGGTTTTCCTATGCTTTCTTCCTGCCTTGGACCAATGAAGCAAGAAATAAGCAGGAGGAGGGGGAAAAAAAAAAAAGAAAGGGCAAGTCTCTCTAAACAGCATCGGAGCAGTGGTCCAGGAAATAGAAAGCAACTCCTCAAAGGAGCAAACACATTCATAGCAAATTCCACCAGCAAACGAGTACTCTCATCTAGCTAATTATATGTAATTGTCCCCTGTATTGAAACAATAAATAATCTGAGAGGCCAGTGCTGCTTGTTGGAGATTACAACTCTTTATAAATAGAAGGAAAACAAATGAGGAAAAAATGAAAATAGGTGGTACAAACTAAAATTCTTGTCATAGGCATTTTATGGTACCACCCACTGCCATACAATTTCCTACATTAGAATTGAATCTTACATGCAGGCATACCAGAAGTCAGAATGGAAGTGGTCGATTTTCCAAATTCTAGGGTGACTCTGAGCATGCAAACTAGCATGGGTAAGCAGCCAAAACCACTGTTAATATTGTGATTACAATTTCCTACATTAGAATTGAATCTTACATGCAGGCATACCAGAAGTCAGAATGGAAGTTGTAGATTTTCCAAATTCTAGGGTGACTCTGAGCATGCAAACTAGCATGGGTAAGCAGCCAAAACCACTGTTAATATTGTGACCTTATTATCATGGTCACCTGGGCAGGGTAACAAGATATCAGAATTTCTTAGCCATTTGAAAAGATGAACATATTGTCTTATACCATGGTGCAAAGTGTCAGTGACCCCTGTCACTACCATTAGTGTGACCAGAACATGCATTGGTATCCTTTAACACAGTCACTCATATGCTGAGAGAATCTCCGTGATTTAGAAAAAAAAATTCCAAATGGTAGCAGCAAAGCCACTAGCTCAGTGTTATGGCCAATGCTGATTATAAAGCTCCACCTTTTCTTTCTATAACTCACCCTGAGCTGCCCAAGTCCATGTCTTTACGCATAGAAGAAACAGCTCCCCACCTGTCCTAACATTTCAATTTATGCATGGACATGTCTTTCTTTATTCATCTTAAAATAGTCAATCTATTTTTCCTTTAAGGCAAAAGCCTAACTCCTTTCTACTTTTTTCTAATCCTACTAGACCAAGGCTAAGATAACCACATAGTTACAGAAACACGGCCCATTAATTGTCTTTATTCAAAGCAGATAGCAGAGGGGATCCAAGATTCAAGCTTGACACTACAGGGTCCTGAAAGGCTGGCCCCTCTATACTTGTCACTACCATACGTTAGTTTTATGACCATCTTTGATAATTCTCAGTAGTACTGGCCTAGACATAGTTGTTTATCCACATGTACATCCATTCATCCACTTTTTTATTTTCCTTTTTTTAAAGAGTGTGTGTCAAGCACCTAACATGCACTAGCACTAGGTCCATGATAGGCTCCGGAGATACAAAGATATATAAAATGTAACATCTCCCTCAAGGAGCTCTTAGACTAGAGAAAATGAGCTGAAATTGAACTAAAATGTGTTTTTGTTTTGATTATTTTCTGGTGTCTGGCTAGTATGGGGATCCGAACCCATGACGTTAATGTTATAAGGCTGTGCTCTAACTGACTGAGCGAACCAGCCAGCAACTGAAATGCCTTTTTTAATCTCATTAACAATTCAAATCAACTTGTAATAACTCAGAAATTGGAGGAGGGGAGAAAGAAGGAAATCAAAAGTTATATAAACCAAGTTCTGTGTATTCAATCAGCTAATAGTTTTATTGATGAAATAAGATGACAAGAGAAAAATGTAGTGGTATATGATAAAATGCTCAATTAAACAAAATCAATATGAAAATGCACAGTATAGACACATATTCTCTGTTATCAGAGAATTTCCGGGTCTATCTGAAATAACTGCAGGTGGCAGGAGAGGGGACAGAATTGCAAGAGTGGGTACAATGGTGGGCGGTCAAATGCTGTGACATGGAAATGTGTGACACTTGGTCTCACCAGTGTCTCTTAAGCCTCCTCTTTGATACTTCGACTAGCCCACCCTGGCCAGATATTTATATTCCATATTATGCCAGGCAGGCAAGGCTCCTGGGATCATCCCACCAAAAGCATGCCAACATGATGTTGGCAAGTACCCCAAAGATATTAGATCAAAATCTGGACAGACATTTCTCTCCGACTAGAATTTTCTTCATTGTTATCAAGTCAGCACCAGATAGCATGCATTCTTCATTTCCAGATATTCTCTCTTCTTGGACTTTCATGATAAAGTCTTATTTCTTTCCACAATTTATTTGTGGGAAGTCATACACTCAAAGGAGGTTTTGTTTATTTGTTCGCTTTAAGAAGTTAGGAAATCAGTTGAGAAGAAGGTGAAATATATCAATGTAAGTATATATATATATATATATTTTTTTTAATTCAGTGGAACTTCTAAAAAAAGTAATAAGTTACTGTATATTTGACAAGTGTTGGAGGAATGCCTACTGTGCATAAAAGTTCTGTGCAAGGCATTGAGGAAAAGGACCGAGAATAAGACTAGAAATATAAAGGTCAAACATGAGCGACAACACAGAAGCCAATTAATTATATGAATAAGTAGCTATAAATCTGCCATGATAAATTCCTGGAGGATCCCTCTTCAAAAATTATACCCTCACATATGCAAAAATGCTAATATATGACAGCCGGCCATTAAAGGTTTATTTCTTTGGACAAATATTTAGTCATCTGATATAGTGTCACTGAGGATCTACATTGTGAATGCGACTGATTTTGCAGCCCATGGTCTTTGCTCCAGTACCACTTTTATTTAAACAAAACCCTCCACTTGAGAGCTCACAATAAAGAAACAAATGGATAAATAATCTCGAATAAGGAGGAGTAGTAGGAGGAACAAAATAAACATAACAACAGCAATTGAAAAAAGAAAGAAAACACACCCCATAGATACATACAAAGATCCTAGATTCATTACATGTATGGTACACAAAGTGCCATAGGTACTGGAAGTTTATTTAGGAAGTATTTCTATAGAAGATGGATTTAGAATTCACTTTAAAAGCCTGGGGAAACACAAAATGGTAGAAGGCAATACATAGGCTATGCTCCATGGTGTTTTCCTTTGACATATGAGTGCCTTTAAAAATAGCCTGATGGACCAAGAGCCCCAGGAACTAGCTGTTTGTAGCTAATTATCCAAAGACTTGAAGAAGCCAAGCTGTGCAAAGTCAATTCAACTTTGCCTAGTAGTTCTTGAGGGTGGAATGCTACCAGCAGGTGATATGACAACAGTTCCTTTGAATTAAAGGATGAGACTGGCACCTGATAATTTTGGTTTTCTCATGCCACTGCACAAATAAGGGTTACTGCATTGGCTGTGGGGTTGATCCTGCTTACCAAGAGGACATAGAGTTGGTGCTACACTGTGTGGTCAGGGAAATCTGTGTCTACAGGCCAGGGGATTCTCTAGGATGTTTTAGTATTTCCATATCCCGATGGTACAAGTTAATGGAAACTCAGAAACTGCAGAAACTCAATAAAAACAAATCCATGAGAGATTTTAATAGTATAGGAATGATGGTTTGGCTTATCCTACCAGATAAGGAACTAAGACAACTTGAGTACAAAGGACATGTAGAACGGATAATAAGAAAAGAAAAGAAGAAAATAAATTGCAGTCTTACATCTAGCTACAGAAATGACACAAATATGAAGAGTATAGCAACAACACACATATACTCACTATAACTGTGTAGAAATTGTGGAGAATGCCTTGTGTTGATTAACATATACCAATTGCCCATTTTCAGCTTTTTTTGCTTATTACTTTATATAAGAATAATGTCGTGATAGTTATCTTCATAATTTAGTGTCTAGATGAAAGAATACCTAGGTAATTTTGTGGCTGAACTAAAAGAGGAACTAACCTCACTTTGTAACTTTGCTTTTACCCTGTTTAGGGAGAAATTGAGAGCAGAAGGGACTATCCATTTGCCCAAGGATAGGCATCTTACTCGGCAGAAGTAAATTGTTTTGTTAACTGCAGAGTCAAATAGGTATAGAATGATATATAAATTTTCTTAGCAGCCAAAGGGGTGTGCTGGTTTACTTGCTTATTACCTTCTTTCAAGTCCAAATTTACCTTTCTTGACTTTTCTTTGTAAAACTAAGACTAGAATTCTGCAAACTACACAAACCAGACACTTTTGCTAACTAGCTTACTTTTAGGTTCTGCCAGTAGAAATTATTAGAGGGAAACTGTAAAATAGAACAAGGGAGAAAAAGGGATATTTATTTATTTTACTCTTCCTGTCAGTAATGCTCTATCAGTGGCTATTAGCTTTAACCACCAGCTTCTTTTGGTTCTATCATAACCAGCTTCATTGTGCCTCCCAGTAATACCACAGAAAGCTAGATGGTGCACCCTCCTCAGAGCCTGATCATAAGTTTGTAGGGCCCTCTCTTGAACTTCTGAAATACCATCTGGATATAAGAAGCAACCCCTGCTCAGAAGTCTGAGTGCCATTCCAAGAAACCCTGCTCTGAAAACATAGACAGTTTTAAGAACCCTCACTTAAGTGGAGCATGTTCCTAGTTGAGACAATGTACTGTTAAGGGAAGTTATCAAAATCACTCTTGAAACATGCCATTTAATTGCCAGTGCAAAATTATCAAGACTTCTCCTTCTTTGCTAAGCAAGCCTCGCATTGAGATGGCTTAGCCACAAGATTGAATCCACATAAATTGCTCAATCCCCACATGGAGGTCAGTTGCTCTAGAGGCTCACCTGGACACATAGTAAAATTAGTGTGAATGAGATATAAATATATTTGTGTTGAGCCACTGAGATTCTGGAGTTGTTTCTTATCACTATATATAACCTAGTCTCTTCTGATGAATGTAGAAATCAGCACAAGGGGAAATAGTTTGCTGCCATGACATATAGCATTGGCATAGTGGACAGAGGTGAAACAGAAGAAACTCAGTTTGGAAAGATGGTGATCCATAAAGGTAATGGCAAAACATAATAAATGTGTTGCCTTTAATAACTTCAGAAGCAAATGTTTGAGGAAATTTCAGTTTTAGGGGAAGAGATTAGTAAGTAGAACTTTGTGTGTGTTGATTGCTATTGTGTTTTATCATAGCAACTAGGAAATGTTGGATAGAGGAAAAGATGTTTCAGTCTCTTCTTCCAGGCAACAGAAGGCTTAGAGGGGAACAATCTAGCACATATGTATCAAGTGTTTAGCAAATGTATTTATTCATTTATTTGTATTTAATTTTATTTTACTTCTCAGTATGCATTGTAGTTGATTTTCATGTCCTTTTATCCGTTCCCCTCCATCCCCTCCCACCTGCCCCCACATCGTATCTGTGCACTTGACTTAAATAGATAAAGGAATTTTTGTGGTTATTCTGTCTTCTCCACTCCCACCCTTGATTTGTTTGTGTGTTTATTTATTTATTTTTAGCTTCCACAAATAAGTGAGAACGTGTTATTTCTCTGTCCATGCCTGAATTATTTCATTTAATATAATTTTCTCTAAGTCCATCCATATTGTTGTGAATGGTAGTATTTCATTTCTTTTTACAGCAGAGTAGTATTCCATTGTGTAGATATACCACAGTTTCCTTATTCACTCATCAGATGATAGACATTTGGGCTGGTACCAGCTCTTGGCCGTTGTAAATAGAGCTGCAATAAACATTAGAATACAGGTATCACTTCAGCATGATGATTTCCATTCCTGTGGGTGGAATTCCCACAGAATTCCCAGCAGTGGAATAGCTGGGTCATATGGTAGATCTACCTGTAATTGTTTGAGGAACCTCTACCTGTAATTGTTTGAGGAACCTCCATACCATTTTCCATAAAGGTTGCACCATTCTGCAGTCCCACCAACAGTATACGAGAGTTCCTTTTTTGTGGCAACCTCTCCAGCACTTATTATTCTCAGTATTTTGGATGTTAGCCATCCTAACTGGAGTGAGACGGTATCTCAAAATGGTCTTGATTTGCATTTCCCAGATGCTGGGTGAGGTTGAGCATTTTTTCATGTGTCTGTTGCCATTTGTATATCTTTCTTTGAGAAATGCCTATTCAGGTCCTTTGCCCATTTTTTAATTTGGTTATTTGTTTTGTGCTGTAAAGTTGTTTGAGTTCCTTGCATATTCTGGATATTAATCCTTTGTCATATGTATATTTTGCAAATAATTTCTCACACTCTGTTAGCTGTCTTTTTACTCTGTTGATTGTTTCTTTGGCTGTGCAGAAGCTTTTTGGTTTGATATAATCCCTTTTTTTTTTTTTCTCTTATAGTTGCCTGGGCTTTTTGGTTCTTATTCATGAAGTCTGTACCCACTCCTACTTTCTGGAGTGTTTCCCCTATGTTTTCTTTAAGAAGTTTTATTGTTTCAGTATTATATTTAATTCATTAATCCATTTTGAGTTGATTTTGGTATATGGTGAAAGGTATGGGTCTAGTTTCATTCTCCTTCATATGAGTGTCCAATTTTCCCAGCACCACTTGTTGAAAAGGCAGTCTCTTCCCCAGTATGTAGATTTGCTGCCTTTGTGAAAGATCAGATGGCTGTAGGTGTATGGATTGATTTCTGGGTTCTGTATTCTATTCCATTGATCCATGTGTCTATTTTTATGCCAGTACCATGCTGTTTTGGTTATTATAGCTTTGTAATATAGTTTAAAGTCAGGTAGTGTTATGCCTCCAGCTTTATTTTATTTATTTACTTATTTACTTATTTTGCTCAGGATTGCTTTGGCTATGAATCCCACTTGATCAAAGCCTCTATAAAAAAAAAACAAACAAAAAACCTAGAGTTGATAAATGATTTCAGCAACGTTGCAGGATACAAAATCAACACACAAAAATCAGTAGCGTTTCTATACTCCAACAGTGAACATGGAGTATAGAAACGCTACTGATTTTTGTGTGTTGATTTTGTATCCTGCAACGTTGCTGAAATCATTTATCAACTCTAGGTTTTTTGTTTTTTTTTTTTTTATAGAGGCTTTGATCAAGTGGGATTCATTCCAGGGATACAAGGTTGGTTCAACATATGCAAATCAATAAATGTGATACATCACATCAATAAAAGCAAAGACAAAAACCATATGATCATCTCTATAGATGCTGAAAAAGCATTCGACAAAGTTCAACATTCTTTCATGATAATGACTCTCTACAAGTTAGGCATAGATGGAAAGTATCTCAACATAATTAAAGCCATATACAATAAGCCCACTGCCAATATCATCCTGTTTTTCCTTAAAAACAGGGACTAGACAAGGATGCCCACTCTCATTACTCCTATTCAACATAGTGTGGGATGTATTAGCCAGACAAATCAGAGAAGAGAAGGAAATAAAGGGCATCCAGATTGAAAAGGATGAAGTCAAGCTGTCTCTATTTGCAGATGATATGATCCTATATATTGAACAGCCTAAAATGTTTAGCAAATTTAAAGGTCTAAGAGATAAAAATTGAGGCCACAAGCATGGATAAGACATATCTATGCAATCACTTGCCCTTGAACGCAATTAGCTTCCCTGAACATTGTACCTTAGCAAGAATATAAATACCAGCCACAGATGAATAGGTTTTCCCTCACAAATTTTACCAGATCCCACAAAAGCTTGCTTTATGCTTTCTACTCTTGTGCTTCTAATACTCTCTATTCCCTGAATATACACTGCTGCTCAGTGTATCTGCCCTTGAATACATCATTTTGGTAGATCATTGGACTACTCTCTATGACTTACCAACATTGTTTCTCTACTCAGATCTCAACTAGGTAGACTTCATTACTTTGTATATCTTTCAAAGAATCCAAATATCTAAGTAATACCTTCTGCCAACTCTTCCAGCCTTCTGCTAAAATTTTTGAAAAGAAAGTACAATCATGCCTCTCACACAAATATAAAATGAAGGCTGGCCACTTAGCCCAGCTGGCTAGAGCACAGTGTTTAACACCAAAGTCAAGGGTTCAGATCCACATACCAGCCAGCTGCCAAAAAATAAATAAAAATTAATTAAGTAATTAAATGAACACATGTCAAAGATTTTATATAACTCACTAATTAATGAGGACATTGGTAAGATGCTATACTGTTTGCATGAGGATTTGATTTGTGGAAATTTGTATTGTCTACTGGAAAAAAATATTTTGCATTTCTATGAACAAGAATCATTTGCAAAGCCTAGAGCAGAAAACTTTTGTGTTACTATTGGTTTTCTACAAGTTAACTTCCATTTCTACAGAGTTGTGAAATAATCAAGCCAGACAATCAAAGGCAAAGAGGGCAATAGAATCAGACACTAAACAATGCCCAGCATTCCATTGAAAGGAAATCCAGTAATTCATTTGCCTATTTCAAAGTCTTTCACATTTTTTCCAGATACATCATTAATTAAACTCATCCTTCATCAAGTCATCTACCCCCCAAAAAGAAATAAGAATTCAGGTACTGTAAAAGTGACTTACATGCAAATAAATATTCAAGGAATGGCTACCAAGAGAAATTCATATTCTACTTGTAAACACATTTTTGAGTGAAATGAATTACTGGTGTATCAGCAGGAAACAACTTTATCCCTTTCCACTACTACCTCTCCAAATCCACTCTTTCAATTTGTTTTTCCTTATTGTGGCTGTGATCTTGGGCAATGCCCATTGCTTTCCCAGAGACTATCAAGCAATGCATAAAGAGTTTCATATCCCCTGTAATAAAATCTAGTTTCAGGCAACATGAAATCTCCAAACATCATCTAAATTAATACTTCTTCCCTTCCCCAACATCAGGCCTGATCTTGACTTGGAAATCTGCAGGAGGAGAAGCTTTCCCTCTATTTCTTGATCCTGCTTTCATTATGTTCAATAAGTGATGCTTTGGTTCCCACACATTGAAGCTGAGAGGGATAAAGGAAAGGAGAGGTACACCTGACTAATAAGGGTCGGAATCAGGTGTTGGTACCTTGTGACATGGTGCGTTTCAATTTTGTGTCCTGTGATGGGGGTGTTGCTATTTCCAACTAGCCTTTTGTGATTTCTCCAGCTAGTGTTTTACAGAGGTTGCTCTTTTTATGTAAAGTCATCCTAATTCCTAGTTATTCTTCTAAGAAAGAGTCCTTCTCAAGAGACACATCCAACTCTTCTCCATGATGGTCACATCTGGCTTGATGGAAACCAATGTAACACTCAGACTTTTCCTGCCATTCTGAAAGCAAGACCTTCTCTCTATCTGGTTTCCAGACAGGGTATTTTAGCCATAGCTTCCTCCCTTTAAACTTTTAGACCCAAGTTAGCTTCCAGGTTTTCTGTCCCTTGAACTTCAGGAAATGCATATCAAGCATTTGGTTCTTTTGAGGTCTCCCTTAACTTGCCTGAAATGGCAAGAAGATAATAGCAACCATAGTTTTCTGAAAATTTGTGGTAAAGAAATTTACAATCTGCAATCATTTCTACCTCTGCCAATACATTTTTTGTGAAGGGAAGAAAAGAAATGTCTTTTTCCTATCTTAGGTTCATGCCTAAGGCCTTTATAATAAAATAGATTAACAAGAGAAAAGCATACAAATTAATCTAATGTAAGTTTTATGTGACATGAGAGTCATCAAAAATGAAGATCCAAAGAAACAGGGAAAACAATTTTTATGCTAAATTTGATGAAGTGTATAATTGTGGAGACATATAATTGTACGAAGGGGTACTATCTAATGGTAATAGCCTGGGGGAAATTTGCAAGGACTGTTTGTTCAGATTCTTCCCTGAATCCCTGCATTTTTAAAGAGAAAGTTGTCCATTTCTCCCGGGTACAGGATGAGCACCTCTCACATGAGAGTCTTATGACTTACTTCAGGAAAAGGTTGAAAAATTCTTTTCTAGATTTCATGGCCTGCTTCAGGGCAGAAACGGTTAAGGGGAAAGGACCTTCCTGCTTCTGCTATTTTCTCAAATGCTAAGGTGACTTATTTGGGGGCAGCATGTCCTGAATCTCATCATCAGCATTTGCTTGTATAGTCAGATTGCAGATGATGGGTCAAAGCAGAAAGAACTAGTTTGGGGCCAACTCCACTGCACATTCTGAACAGGTGACCTAGCACCTTAGGTTGGGATTTGTGTCCCTCGCACTAACTATTTTGTTCTCGACTGTGGAATCTTTCTTAAAACTCCAATACAACAGAAATAGTTGTGTCTAACATCTTGTTACATATATTACACCAGAAGGAAGAATGGTGCTGTGTATTAGGCAGCTATATTTGAGCTCAATATAAGGTGATATATTTTTAGGAATAAAAGCTAATTAAATATGTTGTGGGCTTCCTCATGAGGTAATGAATCTCCTATAATTTGCAAGATTTAAGGAGAGACAACATGACTACTTACTTGAATGTTGCATCAGGTATGAGAAGGTTAAATTACCTGACTTCCCATTCCTATATTATATAATTATTGGGTTTAGATGGCACATTTGGATGCATAGAATAAACATCATTTTATTTTATTTTATTTTTACAGATTTGGAAACAAAAGCCACATGAAATGAAATAACAGCTAACAGGTACTGTTCATTCACTCACTCACTCGAAATATATATATATATATTTGTCTTTTTTTTTTGTGGCCGGTAAGGGGATCGCAACCCTCGGCTTGGTGTCGCCCGCACCGCGCTCAGCCAGTGAGCGCACCAGCCATCCCTATACAGGATCCGAACCTGCGGCGGGAGCACCGCTAAGCTCCCAAGCGCCGCACTCTCCTGAGTGTGCTACAGGGCCGGCCCCGAAATATTTTTTGAGAGCTTAATATGTATTAGTCGCTATGCTAGGTGCTGGGGAAATTAAGTTAAGAAGAAAGACATTGTCCCTGTGTTCAGACAGCTGAAAGTTGCAAAATGAGGAAAACAACCAATACTCTAAACCTCTAGAGTATTTCCATTCCATGACACTATCCTGTCTACTTAAAGTTCCTCATTTGAAATGGATCATAAAGCAAAATAATTTTTTCATACATAATTTAAAATGACAAATCACTGGTAATTTAATGTAAATCAAGTTAGTATCAGTAATTAATTCGCACTTGTCACATTTTATATACAAGGATGTAATTCACTTATTACATGTTGCCACATTTCAAAGAGCTGCCTAGGCCTGCACACACAGTTTCCTCTGAACTGCATCCTACCTTTAAGGAAGTGTTCATTTACAGTCCTGGGGAAAGCAGAAGGTACAGAAACATAAATTCAGATGGAACCAATCGGGACACAGCATGCCAAAACCCTGTGCACTCTCTGTTTGCAAAGTATTCAAATACCTTCGTAAGGAAAGTCTGTTAGGAAGGAAGAACTGCCTGCAGAATTAAGAGTAAGAGTGTAGTTGTGCATTTTTCTTTCAGCTGGTTAACTGAAAATCAATTTCCTATTTTAAAAGCAGTCCCATCAAAGGCAAGTGTCCAATTTTAAGCTGAGCTCTACAATATGCTTTTCAATAAAATGTCTTTCTGCCTCTTTCCCTTTTCTCATTTCAATGTCCTGTTACATATTTCCTAAAGCTCGGCTTTCAAACTTGGTGTATGCTATGATTGTTTGGAATGAAAAGCTCTGAAAGGCCACAAAGAAAAGTATCACTTGCCTCAGTCTCTGAGGAGAGGGCCCTTTGAATTAAGACTGATTCCACCTGCGAAGACCGATTGAGCCTGAATTGATAATGTCTTTGTGTTGTGGGTTTTCTTGCTTTATTTCCCCTTGCATTCTTTTTCATTTCAGGATGTATTGTGGGCCATTATCCAATTTTCATAGCAGCATGAGTGATTACCCAAATGCTGTGAAAGAGAAACTAAACCCTTAAAAAAGAGGTATTCATCGAAGGCTCCTAGGAATCATACACCAATATTCTTTGCTGATTACTGGGATTCAAAGCTGAACGTTTGTGAGATCAAAAAAAAATTTAACTTTAGCTCACAAAGGTTTTTATTTTTCTCTTCTTAAATGCAGAGAGCTCTTGAGACTGTGGAGTTTTCATTTATTTTTATGTCTTCCGTTGTTACTATTCTTTAGTTAGATCTATAATGTGGTTTGGCAAAAGAACATGACAAAGACACATAACTTGCTTATTTAAATAACTGTTCTTTCTTAAAACCTATATCTAGACCTTAACTTTGCAAAGCACCCTTTGTCTTAAGGAAATGTAAAAGGAGGTTTGGAGCAACCTGTGACTTAGACAACAGAGGCGATGCTAGAAATGAACATGCTGTCTGGGTAGAAGCCAGATGGACCCAAATACCAAAACTCTAGCAGAACTAGCAGGCTGGGTCATGTAAGCAACACACAATTGCTCATTAAACACTACAATGTGCCAGAAATAGGTATACTTAGTGGGCATAGAAAATCAGATACACTTTCTTCTCTGTTCACAACCATAAAAGAATATGTCACATGCTATAAAGAAGTGGGTATAAAGTACTACAGGAAGAAATAGCTATTAAATCACTGAGATAACCCAGATGTTCACCAGCTTTTAAATAGATAAACAAAAGCTGGCATATCTATACAATGGGGTACCCCTACAATGGATATATTCAGCAATAAAAAGGGAAAAAGTACCAATATTTTTAACAACATGGATAAACCTCAAAAATGGTATGGTAAGTAGAAGAAACCAGGCACAGAAAAACACGTATATTGTATAATTCCACTTAAGTAAAATACCCAGAATAGGCAAATCCATAAGAACAGAAAGTAGAATACTGGTTGTGTGGGGTTGAGGTTGAAACTTACTAAACCTGGTAAACTTAGCAAAACTCCTTAAATTGTCCACTTAAAATGATCAGTTTCATGGTGTGTAAATTTTACTTCAGTGAACTTGTTTAAAATAAACACATGAGGTGAGGAGAAGATAGTAAGGACAGATGAAAAGATTTTTGAGAAGAGGCCCGTATTAGTTTCCGATGGCTGCTGTAACAAATTACCTCAAACTTGGTGACTGAAAATGACACAAATTTATTACCTTTCAACTGTAGTAGCCAGGAGTCTGAAATCAGTTTCTCTGGGCTGAAGTCAGTGTGTCAGCAGGGCTGGTTTCTCCCAGGGGCTCTGCAGGAGGAGAGTGTGTCCTTGCCTTTTTTAGCTTCTGGTGACCTTCCGCATTCCTTGGCTTGTGAAACCTTCTTCCATCTTCAACCTGTATCACTGCAGACTCTGCCCTGGTCTTTGAGTCGCCTTCTTCTCTGACTCCTCCTACATCCCTCTTATAAGTACCCTTGTGATCACAATGGGCCCAACCTGATGATCCAGGACAATCTCCCCCCTTAATCACATTGGTAGAGTCCCTCATGCATATAAGGTAACATTTCCAGGTGCAGAGATCAGTATATACAAGTATTTGGTGGAGGGGATTGTTATTCAGCCTACTACAAGGCCATTGTGGTGGTCAATTTTATGTGTCAACTTGACTGGGCCACAGGGTCCCAGAGTCCAACATTATTCTGCTTGTATCTGCAAGGGTGTTTCTGGATGAGTTTGCTGGGGCTCAGAAGACAATACCCCAAAGTACGGCACCTTGACATGCTGAATACTTTGAACTGAAGGAGACTGGGAGTTCCTCAAAAGCAAGGTCTCTCTCATCTTCTCCCTCCCTCCTTTCTGTCTGTCTTTCCACATTCTCACCAAGATGTACCCTCCCAAGACACACCAGGATTTGGTCTGTGTGACCAATGAAATACACCTGGTAGAATGACACTTCCAAAATAAGGTTATAAAAGACTTTGGCTTCTATTTTGGGTGTTTCTCTGTCTCTTTCTCTCTCTCTATTTCACATGCCTCATTCTTGGAGAAAAGTCATCATGAGCAGCAGTCCTATGGAGAGGCACAAAGGTCTAGAATGAAGAGGAAAAAAAAAAAACGTTGTAAAAGGTTCTTTAATGGCAAAGAACCAAAGCCTCCTGTGAGTGAGACCCAGCTGAGTCTCAGATGACAGCAATCTTGGCGGCATCTTGATTGCAGTCTCATGAGAGACTGAGCCAGAACGACCTAACTAAGCTGTCCCTGATTCCTGACTCATAGAAACTGTGAGATAAAAAATAAAAATAAAAATATATACATGATTTTAAGCTGTTACATTTTGAGTAATCTGTCATGTAGCAGTAGGTAACTATTTTCTATAGTAAATTGAAAATTAATGCCTCTAAATAGTCTATTTGAAAAATAAAATGTTTGAAAGCTGAGATGTATTTGTCATCTAATGTACTCCATTTCTGATGGCTTTTTGTTAATTTTGGAGATCTAGAAGTCACTTTTGAACTAATGGCTGAAAATAACACCATTTGGAACTCTACTATCTCAGGGATATTTAAAAGGCAGTCATGGAATAATTGTCTACTTATTTAGCTGGTGACTCAGTTCTCATGAATGAAATGCATGGCTGGGAAGAGTAAGCCTTAACTGAGAAAACCAAGAGGCCACTGTTTGTGATTAGCAGCAAGACAAGGAGAATGACAGTCTGTGGTCCTTCATTTATTTCTTCCTTCCATTAACAAATGTGTATGGAGCAGCTATTCTGGAGCAGACACTGAGGATTGAGTAATTATCAAGTCAGAATCTATACCTTCTAGGTAGAGACATATAAGAAGACAGGCAATTTTGAAATGTCACCATAAATACTTGCAATAATGAATTACTTAATAAAAAGATCATTTTTCATTAGGGTCACAGCCATACAGGACACCAATTTTTTTAATTGCCTAGTTGATTTTTCAACACAAGCTGCACATAATCATACTAGAAAACATCAGCACTCTTAGATTTTCATACATTTACTTTATGATTCAGCATTATTTTCATTTTTGTTTTTTGTTTGTTTGTTTGTTTGTTTTTTGTGACCGGTAAGGGGATAACTCTTGGCTTGGTGTTGCCCGCACCGCACTCAGCCAGTGAGCACACCGGCCATCCCTATATAGGATCCGAACCCACAGCCTTGGCGCTCCCAGCACCGCACTCTCCCGAGTGAGCCACGGGTTAGGCCCATCATTTTCATTTTTAATTATACATGGTGGGCCAGGGAGGGAACTCTTGATATTTTAGTGCTTCTAAGATCTGGATCCTGTAATAAGTCTGTGGTAAGTACAAGCTGCACAGGAGCATGTAGGAGATTTCACAGTGAACCTAGTTGTGTTATTCTAAGGAGCAAGGAGCAGCCAGTCAGAACTCTGTAGAATAGATGGTCCCCAGCATCACTCTCTCTCACAAATCAACCAATTTACAACTATGAAAAAGCAACAACAGCCAAGCTGGGGCTGCTAGAGCTCAGGAGAAGAGGAGGAGAGACCTACGGAGTATGTGAAGGTGGGAGAAGTCACGATGAGAGAAAGAAAAAAACACTCCAACCATTTCAAGCCCCGGCCACTTCCAGGTGGGAGCTGCTGAGCACACTGAGCAGAAGCCAGTAAAAGCCACAGCTGTGCCCTTCGGATGAAGCTGCTTAGAGATGTCAGGGGAGAAGAAGGCCTTGGTGGACCCCAGGCCAGCAAGACCACTAACAGGGTTCCTGTGGACCCACATAGGAGCAAGGAGCCACAACAACTGGAAAAATGGAGCCACTCAGAGTCCAGTGAGTCATCACAAGGGACTGGTGCACGGCCTGTCCCATGGGAAGTGTTTGCAGCATTGGTTGCGCACCAGGGGAACACTGGAACACAGCAAGGACAGCTGAACTGCACCCCAATCAGCATAGGACCACTCAGAGGAGACTGGTCAGGAATATAGAATTGCATGGGGTGCAATTTGATGAAAAGACTCAAGCTGGGACCAGAGTGTCTACACAACCCAGGTGTGCCAGATTTCACTAGACCAGAAGTACCTATAAAGTCAACCATTAAAATTGAGCTGCTCAAAAATCCTTTCTTAGAGAATAAGAAGCAAAGCAGCAATCTAGCTCAACCACACAGCTCAAGTACTGGTCCCCATAGGAAGTTTCCCCACTTTAGAAGTAAGCAAAGGACAACAAATTAGTTCCAATGCAGAGTTTAAGTAGTGGGAATGGCAAATAATCCAGCACAGAACTGAAAGAAAAAAAAGTACCCACAACCAGAGATAAAGTTTGATAGTAACTAGTAGAGGTCTCATTTCACCAAAGAACACCTATAACACCTAGAAGGACCAGAAGTCCCCTGTGCTACCAAGCCAGAAAGTGCGGAGGGCCAGGGGCCTCAGCTATGCCCCCCAACACCTGCAACCAGTCCCGAGGGTGGGGGCCAAGGGCCACACACCCCCAACGTGTACAACCACCCCAGCGATGACCACCGAGCCACTGCAGGAAGCAATCTGGCTACCCTGTGCTGGGGTGGTAGGGGGCTGTTTTAGTCCATTTTGTGTTGCTATAACAGAAATGCCTGAGACTGGGTAATTTATAAGGAAAAGAGGTTTATTTGGCTTACAATTCTGGGACAGCTGCATCTGGCATGGCCCTCAGGCTGCTTCTGCTCGTGGTAGAAAGTGGCAGGCAGCTGGTGGGTACAAGCAGATCATATGGCAAGGGGAAGCAAGAGAGAGAGAGGAGGTGCCAGAGTCTTTTTAAGCAATGAGCTCTCACGGGAACTAATAGAGCGAGAAA
>NW_007734335.1:36334-36956 GCF_000696425.1 Galeopterus variegatus | reverse complement strand
GGGGAGAGGGTGGGACAGGAGTCATGAATGGTATGAATGTTTCTCAGTCATGCAATTTGGAAGATGTTTGCACTCATCCCTGGGATCTCAAACACAGGAGGAGACATGGAACTGAATTTTTATATAGACTTTCTAAGTTACCAGTTCAAATCATATGAAAGCTGGCATCAAATCGGTGCTTTCTAGTGTGATGTCCAGGTTCACAAAACTGCCTTAGCCATCCACACTGGGAGGGGAACAGGGAAGAATGAGAAGACACAACAGGGGGGCCAGTGCATGACTCACAAGACAGTCACTGCGGCTTCCAGAGAAGATATGCTTATTTTAGCTTTTTTAAAAAATTAAATACCATATGACGCATACATAATTGCATACATATGTGTATAGAAGTATTAAGGTTACAAAACAAACACCATAAAGACAACACCCATCTGTTGAACTAGAAGGTTACCAATTACCTTCATGTGTACCTATTCGTGTGCTACTTCATCTCCCATTTGTTTGTGCCTTCCAAAAAGTGAGGACTACCCAGAATCTGTCATTCACTTGTTTTATATTCATAGTGTTTCCATATATATCATGTGACAAGCTTACTTTGATATTTCTAAAATTGATGTTATGC
>NW_007734335.1:4272-35683 GCF_000696425.1 Galeopterus variegatus | reverse complement strand
TATTTCTAAAATTGATGTTATGCTGTATGCAATCTTCTAAAAAAAGCTTATTTCCTTTATTATAATTCTTATTTTTATCTATGAAGTTGTACATGGCTATAATTCATTCATTTTCTCTTTAGTGCATTATTCTATGTATCAAATTTATTTATTCACTCCCCAGGAGTTGTTTTCATTATTTTTCTTTCATAAAAAAATCCCCTTATGAGAAATCTTTGACATCACTCTGGATGTTTAAGAATAATATTTCTACACTTACACACAGGGTCAAGGGATATTCAAATGTTCAACTTTGCAAGACAGTGAAAATTATTTTCCAAAGCAGTTATACCAATTTTTAATCCCACCAGCACTGCGTGTGAGTTCCCATCCTTGCCAGGTCTTGATACTCTGAGATTTTTTTACTGCCATGTGCAAAATCAAGCCTGTGTGGTGACAGCTGCATCAGGCAAGCTGGGGTGATTGCGGGTTTGTCCTCACTTATTGGTTTACCCCAAATGGTGGCTCATACTGTAGTTGCTGTTACTGTTGTGTGGGATCTAGAGTCCTCAGGAACTGCCTAGAAGAGCTGGGTAATACAACTAATATGTGCAGGGAGTTAATGCCACATGGAACAGGCTGACCACTGAAAGACAGAAGATGTGAAGGAACCTGCAGAAAAATTTTCTTCTCCCAACCCCAAGAGTTGTTCTGGAAAATCCAGTGTTTTTAGTCAACACAAGGCATTCATTCAGCCTCTCTGGATTCACACCCATCATCAAATGTAGTTATTTGTGGTCTTTTAATTATTAGTTTCTTTTCTTTTGTAAATAATTTTTTCCTCCTTTCCACACTTCTATTTTTCCCTTACACTTGTTTCTCTGGGATTATATCCACTAATAAAGCAGTAGCACATCAATTTTTCTAGGAGACTTAGGCTAAGCCATGGTAATTTTATTCTGCTTCAGTGTCCTGACTGTTTTGGGGCTTTGCTCTTTCATACTAGTTTTACCATCAACTTGCCCTCAGTGCCTATGTCTGGATTTTTTTTTTTTTTTTTGGAGAGAAATGACAGTTACACTCTTATAAATCCATGTTTATCCATGATCATGGTATATCTTTTTATTTGTTTAGTCTTCTTTAAAGTTTTTCAGAAAATTTGCTGCAAAAAGCAACATCTTTTGTTAATGGTTTTCTTAGATACTTTAATTGGTTTTCCTGGTATATAGTCTATTCTTCATGAATTTTATTTTCTAAATATTAGTTGCTAGTGTATAAGATGCATTTGATTTTTGCATATTGAACTAATTTTCAGCCATCATTCTAAACTGTTTCTTATTTGTCATTGTTAATGTGTATTTTTCTATATAGGCAATTTTATCATCTATAAATAATAGCAGCAGAATTTATTGGTAAAACTCATCTAGGCATAGTGTTTTCATGGAAAGGCTTTTGACTATTGATCAACATTTTGATAGTTATAGAAATATTCAGACATTGTGTTTCTTCTTGATTGAGATTCTGTGTGTTCTATTTTTCTAGAAATTTGACAATTTTATTTATTTTTCTAATTTATTGATTTATGAAGAGACATATAGATTTCAATATAATATAATATTAAGCTAAGGGGAAAAACTGAAAAATATGCTGAATATTCCAGCAATACTTCAACATAATCCCCTGTAATTTCCGATTAAATTAAATCATAGGTAATCATTAATTTGTTCATTCAACCCACATCACATACTAGGCATGTATGTATTACAGCATGATACAACCATAGATGCAACCTTTAAAAAGCTTCAATCTCATTCCAAAAAAGATGATAAATGCACATCAAATAAGTAAGATTCAAAGTAGAAAGTACTCCATGACCACTGAGTGGCATTGAGATAGTGCTTTGAATGTTTGGAGAAAAGATAGGTAACTGTCAGAAAAGGAGAGGGTGGGAAGACATCAGGAATTCTTTGATATGAATTTCCTACAACAGTCACATGGCCCAGGTTCATCAGTTTTATGAGTAGTGCTTTGAATGTTTGGAGAAAAGATAGGTAACTGTCAGAAAAGGAGAGGGTGGGAAGACGTCAGGAATTCTTTGATATGAATTTCCTACAACAGTCACATGGCCCAGGTTCATCAGTTTTATGAGTGTCGCTTTTAGACTGTGATAAACATTCATGAATAAGACAACAATAACAATGTCATGAACGGGAAGCTTCCTGGCCTCTCTGGGCTGGAGAGGTGTATGGAGATGGACTAGCAGCAAACACAGCCAAGCATCTCCCATAAGAAGAGCTGGGTCTAGCCAAATATGGGCATGGCTGCTTGAACCATTTTAATAAAATAATCAATAAAAAATATCATTATCTGCAGACTCGAAAAATAATAGATTACTGCTTAGAGATTAGTTATTTTTGAGTAACGACACAGAAAGTGGTAAATAATAACATAACAAAAGATTCTATTTAAAATGTATACTAACTATTGATTTGTTGCTATATTATCGGTGCCCTGCTAGATATTATATAAATAATATTTCATTCAGATAGAATATTATTATATATTAAATATTATTAAGGGAGTAGATATTATTATTTAACTTTTCTAAACAAATGTATCAATCACTATTGTCAGTTGCCAACCTGGGAAACCAATTTTGGTTAACTTAACCAGCAAAGGAATTGGCAAGAAAGCTGGAGAAGGTACCACAGAAAGTGGACAGAAATCATGTGTCTCAAGGGAGGAACCATAGCAAAGGCTGCCCCATAGGAATGGTATGGCAGGACCTCTCCACTGTACACTTTTGCCCCTTGGCTCTGGAAAACACCCCAGCTGCCACTGGACACCATGCAGTGAATTCATTATTAACTTTTTCTTCATCTTGGTGGCACTCACTGAAGATCAGAGTTCTAGATGTCCAACAATCCAATCCTGGCTGTGAACAGGAGAGAGAGAGGAAGGACAGAGCTTATGTTCCTCTTCAGCTCTCCAATAGGAGGCAATTTCCTACCTCTCGCATAGACTCTCGGTGTTGGAAAAATTCAAAACTAAATTCTGACTAACTTGTAAAATGCCTCTGTAACTAAATGTGTTTATCTTCCAGGGCCCCCAGAACTCAGCCTAGTCAATAATCAATTGCCTGCCGGTATTTATCTGCTTCTGTAATTTTGCCTGCCTGTCCCTCCGTCTCTGTAATCCTGCCTGCTTGCCTAAGTCACATGGGTGTGAAGTACCTGAAACCAGCAACTGCTTGTCTAAGATATAAGTTTATGGATCCCACCAAACTTGTCTATAAAAACCCGGTCAAGCTCATGTTTAGGGTCCCAGGGTTTCAGAACAAAAGTTCACCTGGGTCCCGCTTATGTAATAAACCTCCGACTCTCCAACCCCCCTGAGTATCTGGAGCCTTTCTTGCTGAGTTTGTTCCAGAACACCAGAATTGGGCAGTCTCCTCAGATTAGAAAGGATTTCAGGCACCCACAGGTGTAACACCAGATGTTATTCTCGAGGTCACTTAGCTAATGAGCAGAATTGTTGTTTTTCAGGCTAAGGTCTGTCTGAATCAAAATCCTTTGATCTTCATCCCACCTGTAGCTGACTCAATGGTGATAAATTCCACATAAAAGTTTGGTTAAAAAACTGTAATTTTTACATGAATATAGCAAGGGTAGGTCTGCCATTGAACATCTACCCTATGCAAGAGAAACAAGAAGAGTGGGGGATATATTATTATATTCTTAGAGTTTACAGTCGAATTAAAGATCATATTTTAAAAAGTCTACTGATATATGGTGCTATTGCTACCATGTAAGTGTGAGTGCTAATAACAGCTATAGGCATTGGAGGTAAGGAGATAACATTGGTAGGAAGGTGGGAGGTGGAAGAGAACTTTACAGGAGGGGTGGCTGGAATTTAGATATGCAGGTGATGATATTTTTGGCAAAGGAGTATTTTTTCATACAAAAAAAGTAGATACAAATGTATTAGACTGTAATGCAAAAGAACTTTCTAGATTAAGTTCATGACATGACCTCATGAAGGGAACAAAAGAATTGGTCATTGTAGTCATTAGACTATAACTATGAACCCAGATCCAGTCATCAGTATAATGGGCAAGACTGTAAGGAGTCGGGGAGTAACTGTGAGCTCCTTCAGTTTAGAGGAGTCCATTTTCTACAGGAAAGGGCAAAGACTGAAAAATCACATCTGCGGTGATTAGCAACTAAGTATGGAGCAAATCGGAAGAGAGAGATGGGCCTCCAGCTGAGTGCTCTCAGGGAGGTTATCAACCCAGAGAGCAGGAGGCTGGCTGATAAAGAGCACCAAGGGCTTTGGGCAAAATCCAGTTGTGAGAGCTCTGAAATATAAACAAACTCAAACTCTGTGTTTAGCTGCTTCAGGACAGAGTTTCTTTTACACTGGTTTGACCTTATGAGAACATTGTCAGTGGCCTTGGAGCAAAAAAAGTAATGCTCCCTTCTGAAGTGAAGCCAAGAATAATGCTTCAATTAAGAATCATAAAGCCAACTCTTCACCAAGGCTGCATCCTAGAGATGTGTCATTCAGTCCTACTTACATCTGGCTGTCACCTGGAACAGAAAATCCCTAGATGGTACTGACAAAAGTATCGAAGCCCCAATGTCATCAGGGTGGGAAGCCTTCATTCCTTTTTAGCTAACTTTTTTAGCACAAATATCCTCACTTGTTGGGAGTTCTTTCCTGGGGAATAGAATAGTGACAAGTACATGTGAGCATAGTGAGAGAAGGATAATTGTGTAAATTTCAGAGATTATTAATTGTCTACATAGCCTACACACACTTACTGTATCTTATATCTACTTCCTTTCTCCAAAACACACGTACACACGCAAACACTCCCCCCATTTATTCCTCTCCTTATATGGCTCTCTCAGTCCCCCTCACAATAATAGCTTCTTTCCATTTTTAAATAAGTTTAAATGTCACCCCGGAATCCTGACTGGCTAAGGTAGGATAGCTCTCTCTATCACAGCGTCCCATTTATTTCCCTGAGAACACTTATCACATATTTACATATGCTCACTTATCTCCTTGCTTATTTTCTGCCCATCCTCCTGGGCTGTTAACTCTAGGAGTGAAGTAATTATGTCTCCTTTACTGATCACTGCAAATCCAGTGCCTAGCAAAGTGCCTGGCCATAGAAAACACTCTGTATTTGTTGAGTGAATGAATGGATGAAGAGTTGAAACATTTCCTGCAGCCTTTTTTTGAGTCACTCACTCACCATTAAACTGATGTTAGGGGCTGGCCCGGTGACGCACTGCTACAGTGCGCTGCTTGGGAGCGCCACGGCGCTCCCGCCAGGGGTCGGATCCCACATACAGACTGGCCGCTCACTGGCTGAGCGAGGTGCAGACGCAACACCGAGGGTTGCAATCCCGTTGCCAGTCCCGGTCCGGTACGGGCGTGACACTGAGGGTTGCGATCCGTTGCCGGTCACGAAAAAAGACAAAAAAAAAAAAGGAAAAAAAAAAAATAAACTGATGTTAGTAGATCTCATGCACTGAAAAAAAGGTCCCAAGGAACCTTAGAGATTTGATTTTGTCTGAACTACTTAATCTGGTAATCTGTTTTTCTTCTTCTTTTCAAGAAAACAGAATCTCTTTACACATGGAAACAAGTATCGGAAGTTTTTTCTGTTTATTTAACGTGGTGAGTGCTGCTATCCAAGGAGAATCTCAATATTTTAGTGTCACACAGAACATTGCTTTAGATACATAAGTGATCAGTATTATTTATTGCATGTATATTTGAGTGATTAGATGATTATATGAATGGATGTAGAATTATGAGTGATATAATAATAGACAGAACTGGGAGATTTTCTTTGGGCTATGAATCAAATAACCAAAATGCAAACATGAAGATGATTCTTGCTTTGAATCTGCAGGCTCTAATTAATATTTATTAGGTAGGGAGTAGAGTCTCTGGCTGGGAATTTAAATTAACAAGCATATGGTTTCACTAATGTTGAAAGTGTAAATTAGAATTTTTTTAGCCCAGTTAGCATCAGTCAGCTCCATATCTCTGTATTCCATTCACATACGTGAAATTGTGATATTTTGGCTACAAGAGGTACCTGGACAAGCAGTTGGTTTAGGGCAAACTTACCCTCTTTCTGGGAAAGACAACTCACAATGCTTCATCACAGCCTGAGGATAGTTGTTTTTTGGTTGTTATACTGACAAGTGGGAAATCAGTGCTGTAAAATGGATTTGTGGGCATCACCATTTCATTCTGTATGACAAAATAATTGTGGTAGGTTAAAAAACCTTCTATATGTGTTGGTATGTTCACTAAAACCTCTCAGGAAGCCTAATACATTTTATTATATTCTCAATCTGGCAAAAAAAAAAAAGTCTAATTATTTTTAAAGTCTTTCAGAGGGCAGCACAAATTGTGCCTCTATTTTGATAGTATTGGTATGAAACGCTTTGTGCAAAATGCATGGAAACTAGTAAACTTTCAATAAATGTGAATTTCGTTTCTTCCGATAAAACATAAAAATTACAATTTGCTCACAAATTTTTAATAATCATTTATGAATCACTTAGCATATTCCAGACATTGTATGAGTGTTTTGCAGGCATTACCTTGGTTAAACCTCATCCTCACCCTGTGAGGTAGAGACTATAATTATCCCCATTTTCCAGATTAGAGAAGTCAGTCACTTATCCAAGGTCACGACTAGTAACTCACATTTGTCTTATTTCAAATTCCATGTTGCCATATACTTTATTTAATTCCGTATGTTCACTCAAAAAGAATTGGTACATTTAAAACCTTGACAAGAAATATTCCATTGTGATTTACATGTGTTTATATAAATGCCTTATATTTTTAGATCATGATGAACTCCATAAGAATAAGAATTGTTTTATTTGTATGTCTTCATATCTTCCATAGGGCCTAAGATATAGAGGTATAGTCCATTCTTGATAGATGTTTGGTGGGTTAGTAAGTGAATGATTATAGAAGAAATAACAGAATTAAACGCAATGCACTCATTGTGAGGCACTCATATCTCACAACTGGAATCTCAGGCTGAAGCTAGCCAACTTTCATGGATGATTTTAAAAAGAATTATGAAGTCATGGGGGAACTTGTCCTATGGATGATGGTGTCAGTGGTTCATGTAAATCCAATGATTTGTGTCAAAGAGTTCAGAATCTTATTTATCCCATTTGAAGTTACTTTTGCTTATCCTGAAAAATATGAATCAGAATCAAGGGGAAAAAAGATCCATGCTATTCCCCCATCACCACCCTTAAACTTGAGGGAATCCTTTATTGTTCTCAAAGCCTTGTTTCGATAATGCATAATCTTCTATGGTGTCTTGAGAAGTGACACTCCCACAGCCCTTGTTTTAACTAAATTGTATACAATAAGTGTGTTGGGATAATCTCAGGGTGCTTGGTAGAAGGCATTTCACCCTAGACCTACTGAAGCAAAATCTTTTGTTGTATGGCCCAGGAAATCACATTTCATACTACTTGCATGTGGTTGAGGTGATAACTATCGTCTGAGAATACCTAGACTATCCAGAGGTAAGAACAAAACCTTAGACCACAACACACACACTTATACAAATGTCTATCTTCTCCCAGTCAGGGTTCTCTAGAGAAACAAAAGCAATAGGATGTGTGTATACATAGAGAGACAAAAATATTTATGTTAAGAAATTGGCTTATGTGGTTGTGGGTGCTAGCAAGTCCGTAATCTCTAGGAAAGGTGAGCAGGCTAAAGAGCCAGGCTAGTGTTGATGTTGTGGCTTGAGTCCAGAGGCAGTCTGGGGACAGAATTCCTCTTCACTGGGAGACCTCAGTTTCTTTCAATTAGGTCATTCAACTGATTGGGTGAGGTGCACCCACATTTTGAAGGGTAATCTGCTTCACTCAAAGTTTACTGATTTAAATGTTAATCTCTTCTAAATAATGCCTTACAGTGACAGCTATCCTGGTGTTTGACCAATTATCTGTATACTGTGGCATAGCCAAGTTGGCACATAAAATTAACCATCACACCCAGCAATAGTACAAGAGAATGCTCATAGGGTTTTATTCATCATTGGAGCCCATCAGAGAATAAATTATTCTGGACAGAGAACTTACAGACTCACAGTTTTATAGACATACTTTAGGCAAAAAGGAAGGCTAGGGGTTGAATTTGCATAGCTGCATTAGTCTCCATTGAAAAATGATTAGATGAATCCCAAAGGAAAAACCCTAATATGGTAACTTTACTGGATGGTTTTTAGTATTATGTATAACTCTGCACGTGCGTGCGTGCGTGCGTGCGTGCGTGCGTGTGTGTGTGTGTGTGTGTGTGTACAGAGAAAGAGAGAGAGATTTGTGATACGTCATTTTATTACATTCAAGGCTTTGAATCTTTTTCATCCCCAACCAGAAAAGGATGTGAAAAACAGAAACACTGGCAGGGGTGAGGGGTAACCTGTCTTCTCTTCTCTAATCAATGTCAAACTCAGGAGGAGCTGAACTTGTGCCTGGGCTCATCACACCAAAGTAAGCTTTTTTTCTCCTCCCAGTCGATCAGTCACAATTGCTGACAAGCTGGAATTTCATGAGAAGAAGAAATATTTCAGTTAAGTGTCTTACTCCTGATGTTTAAGCCAGAGAGTTCATTTCTCTGATTCACTGAAGGAGACTTTTGGTCACTACTCTAGTGGGCCATTAACTTTCCATTCTGGCTGCCAAAAGGACTACCCAAAATCACCATTCCAAAACTCAACCTCACTGCATGACTCTTTTTGCTCATGAGGGCTAGATAATTTATGTTTCCCTGGAACTTTTATTCTGGCATTTTTGTGTATTTGGTGGGATAAATTAAGAGGCATTAAGATTCTACTTCCTATAATATGTAAGGTTCTTCTTAATTGACCTTTAGCTGAAAACTCTCAAATTAGAATTCCTTTCCTTACTAATGGGTAAAATGGGAATTTTTAAAGTACATACATGCAACTCCTCGTTAATACTTTGCTTCTAATTTGGCAAATACAATAACTTAATTCATCATCATAATTTTGCAAAACTAACCTGCAGGAATTTTTGTGTCCAGTGATTATTCCATAGGATAGGATTTTAACCAGAGTGTTCCTAGGGGATTCTTTTCAGAATAGAGCCCTGCTACATATGCAGGAGACATTCAACCTCATGGAATTGGAATTTTGGCTTTCTCTCCATTGGTTTTACCATGAGATTCTCACGCACACTGATGTATGCTATGGAGACTTTTGTTTTTTAACCCAGCTTCCTCCTGGGCTTTTGCACCTGTGGCTAGAAATGAGTCCCAGATACAGAATAGAATCTCAGGGATGAGCAATGCTGCACTCACCAGTGAAAAGCATATTTGCCTGCAGGACACCACAAAGGCTGTTGTCCTTACCTTGTTTCCTTCTTGAACTCTTTTCTTTCTGTCATTATACATGGAATATTAGTAAACTTAGGTAAATAGAGAAGGAGAGAGAGAGAGCATTTTCCAAGATAAGTATATTTTTGCAAACATGCTGCACTGGTTTGAAGCCCATTTTCCACACAAAGCCATTGCTTCAGGTAAACAGTTGCCTCACTATTCCCCAGATTCTCAGTATCATTACACCCTCTCTGCTTCTGTGAAAGCTATTTATACCATTTTTTTTTTTCCTACAATGTTCTTCACTTCTTCTCTACCCACCAAATACTACTCATCCTTCTAAATTTAAATAAAGGCGTCTATAATTCCAGGTCTTCCAATTTGTTAAACCTACCATAATCTCTCTACTCTTCTCACTGACGTTTGCACATAATGGCAGTACTACACATTGCACTTTGGTATTTTTTTCTATTTTTATTGTGTTTAGTAATCTTTTCTTCTTCTTAAAGAAAGTGACAGTGCCCTTTTCTGGATACTCATTCACCTCACAGTGCCTAGTCACATGCAGGTTATTCAAGTTACTGGTGAATTGAAAGGAAAGTCTTAATCAAATGGACTCTCAAATTATGTCCACATGGTTGTGGTTAGAGGTGGAACATCAGTTATCTGGGCACGGTCATGGTAGGGCCTTACTTTCTATCTTGAAAAGCTTGTGAGTTCTGGGGTGTCTAAATAAAGATCGATTCATGACTTCTGTTCCATAATCACTCCACGACCCCCCTTCCCTGGTTGTATACAATCCCCATGCTCCCCATTATTGAAAAGCAAGATAGTTAAGTTAAAAGTATTACTTACTAATCATATGATTTTGGTGTTGTAACAAGTTACTAATAATTAGCTTCACATTTTTCCTACTCACTGCCTTGACCAAGGGGGAATCTTGGCAGGGATTGTCTCAGTGCGCTTCTTTTCTATGCGTTATGCATCAACAGTATAGAAATGGGCACCTGTAAATGCTGACTTTAGGGCAGTGGTGGTGGAGAAGAATGGCAATATTCATAAATATTCTAGGACTATCATAGTTTGTGAACAAGGAACAGAACTGTGAAAAATGTAGGAATATGTCTAGGAATTTTAATTGTTCCATGTCTATGAAAAATGTTGAAACAATAATTTATGGACTTGTAAATACAGCACATGCTTATTCATTCATTTGTATATTCATTTGATAGTATTTTATCTATGATTTTGAATGGTCTTCCCAAAATTTAGAATGGAGTTGTGAGGATCTGTAAAAGTATCCTTGATATGGCATCTATTTCATGAGGTTTTCTGCCTAAGCTAGCAGGTGGGATGGGGATTCCCACTAGAAATAGAATGGCATAACCAGTGTCCCTTATTATAAAATGGGAATCCCAAGCAAAGCAAGCATCAATCTGATGCTCACACCACCTATGTCAGCCACACTGGCTGAATGAAGAAAACATGGTGGATTAATAAACACCATAGAAACTGATTTGTGACTCAGTCCAAGAGCTTTCCCTTGGGATTTTTTTTTTTTAGCTTCCTTTTTATATAAGGAATTCCAATAAGAAACAAGAAAAATATAAATAACAGAATATATATTTCTTTCCTTAATGCACATACTTTTGGAGCTGTTCCTTTATAATAGTATATCTCCTTTCACTTCTCATGATTGGTTCCTGGTTTCCATGCTGTGATAAATATGTGTGCCATCTTTTGGGAGAATTGGATACTCCTATAAGAAATAAGCAATAACTGCTGTTTCTCATCGTAAAAAGAATTTTGGCTATTACAAAGTAATTAAAAATGAAGAGCAACTTTTAAAAATGGAAGTTTACAAAAGCTCCATCATTTCAAATGTGAACATACATGTGGCTGACAAAGATTTTTTCATATTTTAGATAACTTTACTCAAAGTAAGTCAACAGGCTATCTTCAGAAATTGTTTTTTTTTAATGGCTTAATATAAATTATAAGTCATCTTCACAAAATATGTTATGACAGGTGCTATGAATTGATGTCCCCCAAAAACTTAGTCCTCACTGTGACAGTGTAAAGAGGATGGGAAATCCTATTATGGTAATTGAAAGGTGGGGCCTTGAAGAGGTGTTTGGACTGTAGGACCATGCCATAGTGCATGGATTAATAATGGTGGTCAGGGGTTTGGTTCTGTGGGCTTTTAGAGGAGAGCACGTGAGAGTCCCTTTCTCTCTGCTCTGCCATTTTCTGTCTTGTGAGACCCCTGCATTGTTGTAAAGCCACCACCAAAGAAGACTTTCACTGTTTGTTATGGCTGAACTGTAAAGAGTAAATAATGGAGCAGTATGGAAAAGGCTAAAGAGAAATGCAGGAGTCAGCTTACTGCACAAGACCTTGCATTTGAGAACAGGCAGTGCAGACATTGCCTTGGAAGATGTAGCTGCAATTACATCAATACAGGGAGCCATAGAGGACAAAGGTAGAAAGGAAGGTGAAGACCATACCATGGGACTTTGGACAATAGTGAGTACATTTTCCTTTCATAATTCTTCTTGCAATATTAGAAAGAAAGTCATGGCTCGTGCTATTCTGAAACACTTCTCTTACACTTGCTCATGCCCCCCACCCTGCTTTAAACAAAAAAATCAGAGAAGGGAGACTTTATTCAAGACTATTGCAATAGGGGAGAGAGACTATTGCAGTAAGGGAGGGAGAGATATTGAACCCAAATCTCACACGATAGAGACAGTTGGGGATTTACAGCCAATGGCAGCGTGAGAGAGTGAATGGTTAGGTATCAAGTGGGGTGGGGGGAACCTGATTTGCTATTAAGTGTGGGAAAATTCTTCCTAAAGTGGCTTAGCAGGATTTTTGCTAAAACTGGTCTTCCCATTGCATCTCTTTTTGTAAACAGAGAGCAGATAAAAAGAATCTAACCAGAACGTAATTACATTGCTTTGTTTTCATAATATTTCTAGTATATTTTATATATAAATACAAGTATATATATTTTGTGTATTATAGCTCTGTCCTATTTATGGAAAGTAGTACTGTTTATATTTATTAGAGTAAAAAAAAGGTTTACTTTCAAAATAAATATTTAAGCAAAAAAAAGACATCAAGTTAAAGGGAAAAATATAAGTAACTATCATAGTGATGGTGATAACAGATAATAGAAAAAAATCTCAAAGGAAGAACACAAATGCTAAAAGATTAGGGAATGCTATGGGGTATGATCGGATCTGAGGTACGGGGACGATGAACTTGGTAACAATGAGTTTTCTAATTAAAATTCTTGTTCTTAAATTAAATCTATACTTTAGGCCTACAAAATGAGTTTAACTCTATAAAACAATTAGCACACTTACAAGCACATGGTTGGCATTCTATAAATGCTTTTGTCATTTCACTTTTACTAGCAATAGGAGTATCCTTAATTTAGGATATAAGGAAAAAAGGGATGAGCAAATGATCTGGTACTGGCACAGTGGCATTTTTTCCTATTGGCCTTGAGAAATGTTCCTTCTTAGTTTTGCAGACTTTTGAAGCTGAAAAGAAGTTGTGATCATCTGATCACATCCCTGTTTATACAAGGGAGGCACAGAGAGGCTAAGGAACTTTTTCAAGGTTACACAGCCAGTTGCTTAAAAAGTGTAAACTAAAACGTAAGTCACTTAAGGTCCATTTCAGGATTAATATTTTACGTATGTAGTGGCATGATATCGTAGGATAATCACTCAGTTAGGCTTCTGAACCCAGATATCCCAGGCACCAGGCACATTTAAGCCACTTCACTTCTCTACGCAAACAGAAGGTCTCAAGTGAGATGATGCCTCTGCAGCATTTGAAAGTATCCGTTAGTCTCCTCTTCAAATACTTTATTCCTTTATATTCGGGGACTTACTCCTAGAAACCATGTTTTCTGGTTTCCCTGAAATTTCTCTGATTGCAAATTATTTGTCTGCTTTATTTTTCCAACTCTTTTTTCCCCCTGTCCTTTAGAGGGGTTTTTTTGGATTTTTTTTTTTTTTTGATGTTGCTGTTGTTGTTGTTTTTCCTTAGTCTTACCCTAAGCAATTGTGTACTTCTACTGCATGTGGTAGAAATGATCTTTTTAAAAATACTTCGTGATTTATTTTTTTCAGTGATCGATTTATTTACTTTCTTTTCTTTCTTTTTTTTTTTTTTTTGCTTTCTTTTGTTTCCTTGTAGGCACTAGTATCACTATTACTAAACCATGAGTTTATTAATAAATTTAGTAATGTAAAGAATGAGAGGGATGTAGCACCCAGAACAAAGCAGTTAATGAAGCAGCAGCTGCAGAACAATCATTCTCACTAGTCAGGAGTGGGGAGTAGAAGCCTTTCCAGTGGGGCCAACCAGAGTCCAAAGAAAAGGTAGGAGGGTGAAGATGCTATAAGGATTTTTCTGGTCTCCAGCTCACTCATGTCTCTGGGCATTGCTCCTCTGGACTGAATATGGTTGGCAGACATGGGAGAAGAGGGGATTTCTAGAAAGGTAGAAACCTCAGATAAGTTGAGAGGAAATCCAAAAGACGAGGGTTATTTCACAGATATAACTCTGGGAATTTTGTAATGTATGTTTGTAGGAGATTAAAGTGGTCGAGGAAGGTGACCACATGGGGAGCACAGAGGGAAACCTTCCAGAGTCTTGGACACTCTCCAGTGGCTCAGAGAAAGCAGCTAAGATTCCTCAGCCTCCGTGTAGATCCTAAGACAATTGGTAGTCTGAATAGACATGGAGTCAGGCTAAAGATGCTGTAATAACCAGGGACATCCCAAAGTGAAAAATATGGTAGGGACCAGGGATATCATCAGTGGACAGCAGGACATCCCAAAGGATGATATGACCCCAATAGATCTGAGTGGGCCAGGTGCAGGACACCCATGACACTAGAGGCCAGAAAGAGCCCCAAGCAGGCCATAAAGCAGATGTTCCTCTCTCTTGCTTATGTAATGAGGAATAAAAAGCTTGTTTCTGTACACAAATTTCAATCTCAAGAAGCCCTTATAAGGAATGTGATCTTTAAAAAGATTGTATATTCAATCAAATTCTTCTGTTAACTCAGAAGAAACTTGAACTGGAAAGGTTACTGTTGTCCTAATCAGTAACTCCCTCATCCTCCCACCCCATCCCAAAATATCTAACAACCATGGCCAACTAGTGGGAATCTAGGCTCTAGAAGTAGATATTACAGGCAATATAAAAAATTACTTTTTTGGTGTACTGGGTACATTTATACACCATTATTCATATAATGTTCAATATCTAAAGACAGATTTGAGAACTATACACCTAGTGCTATGGCAATTCACAGGAGTAAGCAATGCAAACAGTGGGATCCAGGCCATGTGCTGCTGGGTTTTCTTCACATGGATGTTCTCAAACTCAAAGTGTCCAGCACTAAATTTATTTCCACCCCTTCTTTATTTTCTGACTCATGGCAAAGGCAACCACACCCTAGACAGAATCATCAGAGCAATGTTTATTAATGTTAAATCAAAAAGTGGTGAATAAATAAATGCTGCCCCCACTGTTGCCAAGGTACCACTACTGAAAGTTCAAATGGCCGAACTCTAAAGAAATGTGACATTGGGCAAGTGTCAGTAAAATTTAGTTACACATATATGCAAAGTGAAGCAAACAGTCATAACACTTTGAGCTGATGTGAAGAGGAAAGAAGATAGTGTATATAAAAGTTTCCTAGCATTAAAAAAAAATATTTGAAAACATTTTTTTTACAGAAAGCTAGTGTAAGTGAAGGTTCAAAATAATGGTCTTCTACCTGATTTGTCCAATATATCTTTTATTTACTTTTATTCCATTAAATCAGGATAAAAAGATTTGAAGTAGAAATGGATAGATGATCAGTTCACCAAATTAGTAAAATGTTGCTGAGACTTTGTAAAACACCATCACATGGACTTTTAAAAGAAGTAAATTTTAAGCCACTGTTATTTGAAAAGGTAAAAATGTGATACACACCACATATAGTAATTATATACAGATAAATTCCAAATGACTTAGAGAGTTAATTCCTTTTAAAAAGAGCTATACACACTACTGGAAAACATGAGTAAATTCCATTATAATCTGGGAATAGGAAACTTCCCTAAGTATGACTCAAATTCCAGAAGAAATAAAAGAAAATATAGATACCTTTACCATATATATTTTTAAATGCATGATAAGTATGAAGGATAAGTGACAAAAAAATTTGTAACCCACAAGATGTCAGAGAAATAATATTCCTAATATATAAAGAGTTTCTAAAAATCAAGAAGAAAAAGACAAATAAGCCAATAAAAAATGGGCAAAAGATATGATGCTAGAGGGAAACCTTACTTAGAAAAGTAGTAAATAATTGGAAAGAATCAAGCATTTATCTTCCTTTCCTGTTTGATCAATAGTGAGAAAGCAAAATGTAAAGCTAGTAAAACCACTTGACCACAAAGGAAGACAATAAAACTAGAAAAAAGGAAAAAAGGATCCATAAAACAATCAGAAAAGAAATAGTAAAATGACAGTGATGAGACCCTACATATCAATATTATTATAACCCTAAATGTACACAGATTAAATTCCCCGATTAAAAGTCACAGTGGCTGAATGAATTTTAAAACAAGAATAAACAATATTCTTCCGACAAAAAATTCACTTAACCAATAAAGACACATACCAGCTAAAAGTGAAGGGATGGAAAAAGATATTTCATGCAAATAGAAACCAAAAAGGAACAGGAATAGCTGTACTTGTATCAGACAAAATAGACTTCAAGCCAAGGAAAGTAAAAAAAAGATAAAGAAGGTCATTATATAATGATAAAGAGATCAACTCAGCAAGAGGATATAACAATTCTAAATATATATGCACCCAACACCAGAGCACCCTGTTATATACAGCGGTTACTTTTGGACCTAATGGGAGAGATTGACTGCAGCATAATAATAGTTGGGGACTTTAATACCCCACTTTCAGCAAAGTACAGATCATACAGACAGAAAATTAATCCAGAAACATCAGAATTAATTTCTACTATAGGCCTACTTGACTTAATGGACATTTATAGAACATTTCACCCAACAGCTGCAGTATACACATTCTTCTCAGCAGCACATGGAACATTCTCTAGAATTGACCATATGTCAGGACACAAAGCAAGCCTCAGCAAATCTTAAAAAATCAAAATCATATCAACTACTTTATCTGACCACAATGGAATAAAACCAGAAATCAACAACAAAAGGGACACTAGAAACTGTATGAAAACATAGAAATTAAAAGATATGCTCCTAAACAACAAATGGGTCAAACAAGAAATCAAGAAGGAAATTTTAAAATTCCTCACAGTGTACCCCATAGGTGATGACAGGAACTGTCACTCTATAGAAATGTTTTAATTAATGAATAGAAAAAGAATGAATGAATTAGAATGTTACCATTTTGCACTTGTAATAGACTAATGGATCTATGTTCCACTGATGCTCAGTGAACACGAATAACTCTAAAGAAAAAGAGAAAAACCAGACACCAAGTGCCTCCAAGTAGAAGTATTCAATGCTACCAATAAAACATTCTTTCCAAAAGAAAAAAAAAATCAAACCTGAATCTGATTAATCCTATACATCTAACCACCAATTGTCAGGAAATACAGGAGACAATACATGTTAACCAACACCACAGACATGCAATGATTCATATGGAGACTATGGAAAACTCTATAGAACAGCAATCTCAAATCTTTAACAAAGAAATGCCAGAGGAGGAAGAAACGATGAAAGACACAGAGATATATCAATATATTGCAATGTATATAACTTATTTGGATTCTGCTTTTAAAATGTAAAAAATTAAAAGCAATCAAGAAAATATGAGAAATGTCTAAATATCATATAATTTTTTAGAATTATTATGTTATCTTAGGTGCAATAGTATCACTGGAGTTTAACTTCCAATAAAAACAATCTTTTAGAATTACATGCTAAAATATTTGTCTGTGACTTTTTTAACAAATGATTTCATGTGGATATACACTGAAAAATCCATATATTAGAAAATCCTTCAGGACAAAGGACCCAGGTTTTTGAACAAATCAGTTGCAAGGAAAAAAATAAAAGAAGAAAAGAAAAAGGCTTATGAAGTTTTAAATTAAAAGACACGTAAGAGATAGATCAACCAAGGACCTACATGGAGCTTACTTGGATCATGACTCAAACAAGCAAACTGTTTAAAAAAAAAAAAAAAGTATAAGATAATTCAGCAAATTTGACACTAACTTCGTTATGTGATGTTACTTTAAAACGTTATTTTTTTAAGTGGAATAATGACATTGTGGTTATATATTTTGAAGGAGGCCTTATCTTTTAGAAATATTTATAGATTAAAATCTGCAATGCCTTAGAATTGCTCAAATGGAGGGGTGCGGGAGTGGTGAGGGTACATAGATCTCATAAGATCAGCTGAGCCTACAGATGTTGAAGCTGGATTCTGGGAACACGAGAGTTCATTATAGCTTACTTTCTACTTTTCATGTGTTCAAAATTTTTATAATTAAAGAATAATGATTGCAGTCGACTTAAATGTATGCAATTTATTAAAACTCAGAAGTTAATAATATTTCTTTTAAAAAGGTAAAGAAGAGAAAAGCAAAACTCTTTGGACATTATTGGAGATTGCTAGGTTACGTACACATTCGTGATTCTGAAATTTGATGAATTTAAGGGAAATAGTTTAAAATGCTAACTAATCCTTACTTTCTGGTTTGAACTGTATTTCAAGGTAGACAAATCATCTAGTGGATAAGGGAACTTCTATACAGAAATCCAGTTGATAATGCAAAAAAATTAGGAAAAATGCAAGTCCTGCTTGTATCTTTAGTGAAATAACCAGTGCAGTCAATGGCCGTGGATAGATGGTAAGCTATTAGGTAAAAGTTGTTGGGGAACTCTTTCATAAAAGGATCAGGCTGTTACCCACCTGGACCCATCAAAATTGAAATACCAGACTTTAAAGGTGATACAGTATGAATATAAAGCCATAGCACCACATTTAAAGTATTTTTTATTTAAACAAACAAACTTTAGATGGAAGCTTCAGGCTACAAAAAAACACAGCTGAGGAAGGAGCAAGTTTTCCTAAAGGAAAACTGACCCGATTTCTTTAATCATTGCATAAAAGAGATACAAGAAAACTGAATACAGAGACTGGATATTTTTGGATTCTAATTCAAATGAACCAATTATAAAGTGACATTTTAAGATAGTTGGAGATATTTGAATATACACCAAGTATTAGATAATATTAACGAATTATTTTTAAATCTGTTAGGTGTGATAACAGTGTATATATATATATATATAAATATATATATATATATATATACACACAGAGAGATATATATGCATGTATATGTTTTTAGATATAAAATATGCATGTTGAAATGTTTAGGATAAATTTGCATGATACTTTGGATTCATTTTAAAATACACCAGTGGGCAAAAAAAAAGGTGAGAGCAAATAAATGAACCAAGGAGGGATACAGCTTTTTGGAGATTCATTGTACTCCCTACTATTGTGAAGGTATAAAAACATTGCTAATAAACACTAGGAAATAGTATCACCATAAAGATTAGAAAACACAGTCCACTACACACCAATTTCACTCTCTTGTCTCTTTCCACGATTGTTGATTATTGTTATTGTTGCTTATGCAGGTCCAGGTTGATTATTCATTATTGTTGATGATGCAGGTCCAGGAAGAGCAACCTGCTCCTTTAGAGGAATATGCAGATTCCAGGATAACCATTATCCTATACTGATTCCCTTTGTCATTATTTCCATTTAGTATCTCTTTGTTCTCCAAACTCTGCCAAGAATGTTTAATACAGGTTGAGTATCCCTTATTCAAAATGCTTGGGACACGAAGTGTTTCCAATTTAGGATTTTTTTTTTTTTTTTTTTTTTTTTTTTTTTTTTTTGGTGGTGGTGCTTAATCAGGATAATTAATATACTCAACATTATACAATGTAATCAGTTTTTGTGGCCCTTTACCTGTTTCTTCCTTACCCATCCTTCGTCTTTCCAACCTTTGGTAACCTCAGTTCTGTTCTCTCCTTTTGAAAGTTCAGCATATTATTGTGCTTGTTATATCTTTCCTTTTTAAAAAAAAGTATTTGTTTATTTTTTAGCTTCCACTTATGAGTGAGGACATGTGGTATTTCTTGTTCTGTATCTGGCTTATTTCACTTAATATGATTTTCTCTACGTTTACACCTGTTGCTGCAAATGTCAGTATTTTATTCTTTTTTATGGCAGAGTAGTATTCCATTGTGTATATGTACCATATTTTACTTATCAAGTTTTCTGACAATAGACATTTAGGTTAGTTCCAACTTTTAGCTATTGTATATTAGAGCTGCAGTAAATGGGGGCTGGGGGTGCAGGTATCCCTTCGACATGATGATTTCCATTCCTTTGGGTATATACCCAGCAGTGCGATTGCTGGATCATATGGAAGTTCTATCTGTAGTTGTTTGAGGAAGCTCCATACTGTTTTCCATAATAGTTACATGAATTTACATTATATATTTACCAGCTGAGTATTCCTGATCTGAAAACCCAAAATCTGAAATGCTCCAATGAATGTTTACTTTGAGTGTCATTTTGGCACTCAAAAAATTGCAGATTTTGGAACACTTTGAAGTTTGGATTTTCAGATCAGGGATACTTGACCTGTAGTATTTTTGCTGCAACTGTTGTCCGTGGAGAACAAGCTGGCATGGCTTGAACTGAGGCCACATCTTCCCCTCTAGCAACCCTCCCATCCCACCATCCCAGAAGTTCAAACTGGGATTTTTTTTTTTCCACCTCCAAATATTACCCGTTCTTTCCCCTGATGCCATCCTGCCAGGCTGGTGTACCACGTGGGAATCCAAAATCCCTGTCAGTTTTGCAAGAAGCAGGGGATTTCCTTTCTGAAATTTTCTCCCTGGATATGGGTACTTATGATTTTCTTATTTAATTAACCTTTAGCAGGAATTTAAAAGAGGTTTTGGGAAGTCTTTTCTCCACCTTTCCTTCAGAGGGTTGACTATTTGATTTGAAAGTCATCATCGACCACCTATATGTATTTGATTTATTTATCTTTTTTGACATAGTTAAGATTTTTGCCATGTGCCCTACAGGTTGTGGTAATGTAGCTGAACCCCTTCCTGTACCTGAGTTTCATTCTAAGTCAAACAAAACCATTATGTTTTCCTTTCTCCTCAATAATTCAAGTTTGTATCATTTTGATTATATTTTTATCATCCTCTGTCTCTCTAAGTCTATTGATCTTTCTGTTTGCTGCTCTTTAAAAGTTTTTCAAAGCCATTCCTCCTCAAACCTGATATAAATCAATCTAGAAAAGTGCAGGTAGGGGAAACAAAATGGAGAAATGCTATGATTCTTAAGTGCTAACTCAAACTTGAATTTCTATTTTTCTCTAGCTTTCCAAAAGATTTGTTTGCATGAAAATGTTCACATTCATTTTTGCTCCTCTTCTTAACAGTTTTTATACCATTGTATTGTCGTTTCTGAAAGATCTTAACTGGATTGATAAACTCTTGGTCTCCATTAAAATTTTTATTTTCTTGATTATTTATTTTCTTTCTTGGCATTATTACAAATACTCAGGACAATAACAGCACTGATGTACTGAGCATATATGATGTGCCAGTCACACACTAGGTGCCCTACAGGCATCGTCTCACCTGAGCTTCATCACCACCTTCTCTGTGTAAATACCATTGTACACACTTTATAGGGGAAGAAACCGAGACCTGAAAAGGCGAATTTTGTGGCACATTCTCTCACAGCTAGTGAGTGAAAAACTAAAAATCAAACCCAGGTCCATTGGAGTCCAAAGCCTGTGCTTTGGGCCGGCCCGGTGGCGCATGCTATAGTGCGCCGCTTGGGAAGCGCGGTGGCGCTCCCGCTGAGGGTTCGGATCCCACATACAGACTGGCCGCTCACTGGCTGAGCGAGGGGCGGGAGCAACACCGAGGGTTGTGATCCCGTGGCCGGTCCCGGTCCGGTACGGGCGTGACACTGAGGGTTGCGATCCGTTGCCGGTCACGAAACAAAAGACAAAAAGGAAAAAAAAAAAAAAAGCCTGTGCTTTTAAAGACAGCACTTTTACTTGCATCTAATACTTTGAAATTACCAAGTTTTTTTTTCTTCTAATATCACCAATTTAAGGAGAGTGTTAAGCATTGTTTAAGCAAGTTGTGTGAAACAAAATGGAGCCTCTGAGTGACACTGAGGAAAAACATAAAGATATAAGAGGCATGGCACGTGCCTTCAAGCACTAGAAGAGTTAAATACGTGGCTCATTTTTGTCACGTCAGGGAAGAGATTTAGGACAGATAGGTTCCTGATTGATTAAGTAAAACCTCTCTGGCTCTACGGAAGGTTTTTCATGTAACTTCACAGTGACAGTGGTAAACCTGTCAAAAACTTACCAATAACAGCTTCATTTACTGAGCACATACTACATGGTAGGTGCTGTTTTAAGTGATCTACATTATGCTGCCATCTCATCACCCTGTTGTCATCCATGTTTCAGATGAAGAACAGAGACACAGAGAGGTTAAGTGAATTGTCCCAGATAACACAGTTAGTAAGAAATTTGACCCCATATCTTTCTGACTGAAGAAAATGTGCATTTAAAGAGAAAGTCATGGCTACCTCCTAAGAGTCACAAAAACAGAAAAAAGAAAAAATCAGGGAGCTGGTTGCAGAGGAAATGAATGATGTGGGAAGTAGGGAAGCTAAGCCTTTAAGGCTGTTGTTGAAGTAAACTATTAGGCTACAAAGACAAAGAATTTAGAAACCAGGGTTTATAGTAGCTAAAAATTGATTTTAGCTGCTAATAGCTAAAAAAGCATTATTACAATGCTTTAAAAAGGTAATATTTTATTCTCTTATGTAAGAGCATTTAGAGAACAGCAGTCCAAGGATGTTTTGGTGGTTCTACATAGTTCCACAGGGGCCTAGGCTTCTTATAATTTTCTATTTCTGCACACATGGTTTTCATTACCCAAATTTCCTCATAGTCCATAATAGTTGCAAGGACTCCAGCCATTACATCTGCAAAACAGGCAGCAGGAAAAAGGAAGGTGGGGGGTAAAAAAAGAGTACCCTTATCAGCTTTGGTAACCTTCCAAGAGCCAAGAGGCTTCCATTTAGATATTATTGGCTGGTCACGTGGGCAAACCTGTTTTAAGAGAGTCTGGGAAATGTGTTTATGTAGCTGGGCTCATTGTCTCTTCAAAGAAAACTGAGGTTCCCCCACAGGGGGAAAAAAATTAAACAGGAGAAAATGAACACTACTTATATTAGCACTTAATCTCTGTCACAGCCAGGACTGAGAAAGCACTTTTTAGCCAACAAGGCGAAGTCCAGAAAATGTAGTTCTCACTGGAGAGGATCTAATGCGGTGAGGAGCAGGCAGGACAGTTCAGAGCAGCAAGGCCTTCTTGGGGGCAGGGTGAGTTCTTAACCACATATCTTTTAAACTCGATTGCTTTCAACATTCTGGTATATAGTTTACAGTTGATTTTGTTGATTTAATTCTCACCTCCTTCCCACCTCCATCAACAAAAAATCACTAAGGAATACACTGATGTCCTAAATAACTTGATATTGGCCCATAATTGAAGCTAGAGTTACTTTGTTAAAAATCTCTGCATTTAAGATTCAATATCTCAAAATGTTCTGTACCCTCAGCCCACCCTTGTCCCACTTTGGGCTTCTTCTCTTGTCTGGTTTTCCTGCTTTCTTTTTGGATGACAAGTTGGTTGAATGCCGTGACACATCTCTTCTGCCTTGATTCCCACAGGCATTTTTGTTAAGCTGTAAATTAACTAATTCTACCAAAATTGTTATGCATAGTTATCTAAGCTGATAGACATACATTACCTAGAGATACTGTGCTGAGGGCCAAATAGGGGCAGCATTAAATATCCAACAGCCCTAACAGAACCTTTTGTTAGTAAGACTCAAAACACCCCAGTTGATTTGCTGGCACTTATTCATATCAGCCTCATTCATAATTTCAATATTAAAATGCAAATCATGACTTGTATTTTCATTACTGCTTCTGGCCCCAAAAGGTTTTGTTTTAATTAAAGTAGCAAAAACTTGAGAGGAATTACTTCATGCTTATTGACAAGTCTCAAGCAGAAAGAGTCAAAAGGGAAGAATGGAAAAATGAGAATTACGTTGAAAATGGAAAGGATCAAGAAAAATGACTCTGAGGAACCTAGAAAAGAATACCTCAGTCTGTAACTGAAATGTTAATCTTTACCTTTGGGGGAAATTAGGCAATTGATAACGTTTGGGCTTAAAAAATGCTTAGATAGAAAAGTAGCTCCAGTATCACTCTCTTGTTTTTATTTCTTCCTACCTTATCAAACATGCACCTCCCTTCTGGGTCTGGCCCTGCAGATACAATGCTTATTTTATGGGTGCACTATAGAGTTGGCATTTTTCTTACAATGTGGTCTTAAGAGTTTCATTTTGCTTTCCAAAAGAATTCAAATCCACCTCTTTACCCATGCCAACCTTTCGCAGGTGCTGGAAATTCCAATAATAAGAGACTTGAAGGAACAAAAAGACCTGCTTTTTGGCAGTTGGAGGAGGTGGCATGGTTGACGTATCTTTTAACTACCTCAAGGAAAGATACTGAGGCACAAAATACTGAAAGATACTGAGGCACACACAGCATTGAAATGCTTCAGGAAAAAGCGAACTGCTTGATGTGCAAACGCAAGTGCTTCTCAGATCCAGAAGTGGGAAGTGATGTCTCCTGCCTCAAAGTCACTCTTAGGAAAAAAACATTTGGAAGAGAAGAGAAGACCATATATGGCAGGTGTGACCAGCAGAGACATGAGCGTTGCCAATCTGAACATCCAGAATAGACTGTCCTTGCTTTTCATTTCTTAAAATATTTTCTTACATGGAAATCACCCACACTATGTCAGATCATAAGACAGTTAAAGTCATATTTAATTATATTTAGGTACAATCATAATGAACAATATTTAGAAATATATGTCAGCATGAAATACAATTTATTATCAACCAAATGTTTTATGAAAGGATGAAGCTCCTAAGAGCCATCGAAGATAGAAGATAGAAAAATAAGTTTTTAACTAAGGAACAAGAGTAGTTTTATTACAAGCAAAACACAATGTTGGAAGTGTACAATTTAGAAGAACATAAAAGACTTTACTATCAAACAAGATATATATCCTATGTATCTTTTATTAATAACTAATAGAAATGAAAGAGAAACAGATTCCAATACCATATGCCTAAATTGGCACGAAAATATTCACATTCCATTCATAATGTTTACTACATTTTAGGTATCATAGTAGAAACTGGAAATTCAATGTGAACAAAACAGATTCAGTCTCTATGGTTTTAAAATGTTAAGTTTTATGATTATTTAGGCATGTAGAGGCCAACACCTTAGAAGATGGTTGCCATTGAAAACATAGCTTTTTGTACTCACAGATCCCAAGAGGAAGGGACGGGCCACACTACGGGACCACACAGAGGAGCACTGGGATTGGTCAGAAGGCAGAGGGAGCAGGTGAGCACATGGGCAAGAGCCTTTATCGTGTTTTCCATAGCAAGGAGCAGGTGAGTCAGGGTAGCAGGTTTAGGATTGGCCAATTTGAATTACAGCAGGCTCTGGGCATAGGGGCTGACCCTAGTTGTCTGGTACTTAGTTGTGGCATAACTGGGGCAGGTGGATAGTGGTCCTAAGTGTGAGAGTCCCATAGAGGAGGTGGCTGTGAGTGCTGGATCCTGATTGGTTGGTTTGCATATGAAAGGTGCTAGGAATCCACTGATTCTGAGAGGGGCTGTCCCAGATGTCAAAGCATAAAATAAAAAGATATGGTTAATACATTTATGTGAAAGGATTTTTCTACCTAGGAGAAAGTCAGGTAGTAAACCAGTAGTTCCCATAAAATGCAATAGTGGGAAGGTGGAGAATTCTATATGGAATTTATACAACAGTGATTAATCTAGACCAGGGGTCAAGAATACTTCTTTGAAAGAATGTCTGAGTCCTGCAGAGTGTAGAAGCTGAAGGTGGGATGTACAGCAGCTGGAGGGGGGTGTAGAGCTCACAGTGTGTGCTACGACCAGCACTCATGAGCACGTTTGGGAGGGTTAGCGTGAGAAAGGAGTTTGGTATGGCTGGAGTGCTTACCCAGGGGTGGATAACAACAGAAAGACTATTAGACATCAAATATTTACTGAACGTCTCCCAGGTACCAGGTCTTCTGCTGTGAAGTAGAGGTTGATGAAGTGGGCAGGACAGGATTGTGGACAGCCTTAGAATCCTCGTAAAGAAGCTCAGATTTTATCCTAAGTGTAAAGGGAAACCCATTGAGGGTTTTCAGGATATACTGGAGGAGAAAGTAGAAAGGAGTGCTGTATTGCAAAACAGTGATTTGATATTCTCACATAGCTCTCATCCGAAGTAAACTCTGGGATCCATTGAGGAAGAAGAAAAAGATTGATAGCAGGTGTTGGGGCAAAGGTTTACTTTGAAGTGTTTTGGATTTCTCGATTTTGCACACATGTTCTGTAGTATGTTTTAAAGAGTTTTTTAGGAGAGCCGAAGCTGGGCTATAGGACATCATTGTACAGCTATCATTGTCTCAATAGCAAATGAATTGTTTCACCTGCTCTCTCATCATGTTAACGCCTTCTCAGTTCAAGTGGGGAACGGTAAATTAAAAAGCATCTTTCAAGGTTGTGAAACTGATCATTGCCTGTTTTGCAATAATGTTGTTTTTCTCTGTTTATCTTTTTTAAGAAGGAAGGAACTGAATCAAAAGCTTGAAAACTGCTAAAGACATGAGTCTGGGGGGTTGCTTCCTAAGTATCTAAGTAAATGTGCCTTGTTAATAACCTTATGCTAACGACCATTTGTTAAGGGCTATGAAGAGTTCTAAATGTATTACCCCATTCATCCTCTTTGCATCTCTACAAGGTAGACAAGGGATAAGAATAATTCAGTAACAGAGATTCATGCGGATTAAGTAGCCTGCCCAAGTCAAGCAGCTACTAAGTAGGGGTCACTGGGATTCACATCCAGTGCAACCTGGCATCTAAGCACAGGCTCTTACCCACCAGGAATAGAGTCATCCCACCCAGCCCCACCCCCAGTGCACTGCTCTATCACATGGTCCTTGTCAAGGAAAAAACTCACAACTGGGAATCTTCTAACACAATTCACGACATGCTGGGGGCATCTGTTAGGTCACAGCACAGCCCTGCCTCATCACCCTGACAGCTTTCAATTTAATTGGTTCTTCCCAGCGGCAAGTGTCTCATTTAGAACTTTGAAAGCATAATCCAGTTTCCCATATGAGCTTCTGTCCATTGCATCCAGATGAATTGCCCCTGTTTGTTAGGACTGCTGGGGAAAGCTAACCAATGTGAACCAATGAAGGCTTCTTGCCATAGTCAAGGTTGTAAGTGACACCTAGGGCTCTTCATATTTCTTGATTTCTGTTGGGGGGAAAAAAACCCTGTATTTTAAAGATTTATTTTCAGTCACTCAAATGACCCTCATTCCTCAATTCCAATGCCTTTGGTGGGGTGACAGAGAGCTAAATCATCATAAAAGAAATTAAAATCCAGGGGAAATAAATAATCCTTGTCAGAGGATGTCATCTGATATGCCAGAGTTCTAAAACACAAAGGTACCAATTAGTAGCCACTCACGTTTTTTATCTTTTCAAGAAACATTTTGCCCTTTGTTTATTACAGTCACTTCATAAATACTAAGGAAATGGACAAATTGTAAGGAAAAAAAAAAAAAGAGTAAAAACAATGAAAGATAGGTTATCTAATGAGAACCCATTTCTGAAAACATTTATTGGGCCGGCCTGGTGGTGCACTGTGATAGTGCGCCGCTTGGGAAGTGCGGCGGCGCTCCCGCCGAGGGTTCGGATCCCACATACAGACCGGTTCCCGCTCACTGGCTGAGCGAGGCGCGGGAGCAGCACCGAGGGTTGCGATCCCGTTGCCGGTCCCGGTCCGGTACGGGGGCGACACTGAGGGTTGCGATCCGTTGCCGGACATGGAAAAAGACAAAAAAAAAAAAACAACATTTATTTATAGAATTTATAAAATAAAGGTTTTGATTATCTTTTCAGGAGAAAAGGTAATTTTACCTAAAGTTAACAGTCATATAGAATATGTATCTACTTATCAGAAAGAGTGCAGCTACCCTACTGTGATGGTTAATTTTAGGTGTCAGCTTGACTGAATTCAGGCATACCTAGAGAGCTGATAAAGTGTTATTTCTGGGTGTTTCTATGAGGGTCTTTTCAGAAGAGATTGGCATGTGAGTAGAGAGTAAGCGCCCTTCAATGCAGGCAGGCACCGTGCAATCTGCTGGGGGCCCAAATAGAACAAAAAGGCAGAGGAGGAGCGAATTCTTCCTCTCTCTCTCTCCTGGAGGTGGGACACCCTTCATCTCTTTCGCTTGGACATCAGGACTCTAGTTTCTCCAGCCTTTGTACTCCAGGACTTACACCAGCAGCCTCCAGGTTCTCAGGCCCTTCAGCCTGGGACAGAGAGTTACACAACTGGCTTCCCTGGTTCTGAGGCTTGTGGACTTGAACTGAGCCATGTTACCATCATCCCAGGGTCTCTAGCTTATGCAGCCTGTTGTGGGACTTCTCAGCCTCCATAATCACTTGAGTCAATTTTCCTAATAAATCTTCCCTCATCTGTGTATCTTTCTATCTATCTATCTATTTTATTGGTTCTGTCTCTCTGGAGAACCCAAATTCACCTACCCAACCACACTGACACATGGCCTTTTACACTCTGTCATTTTGCAGGTCATAGTCTGGAAAGTGCCACTTAAAATGCACCAGAAACCCATTAAACCATGTATCACCAACAACTTCAGGTCCTGTTCTTCTTGCCTGTCTATGGTCTGTTGCTTTGCCCCCCCCCCCCCCCGGATTTGTCACCCCTCTTCCCCTGGGTGATGGAGATGCAAAGGATTACTCAAAGCCCATCTCTTCTGAGCAGTGAGAGACTCTGAAGTGGTTAATCTCCCACCAGAACCCTCAAGTGAGAGACAGCCCTTCCTTGGGAAATTAACCCCGAATTGGGGTTCTCTTCCTGCATTTATTCTCCAGACCAGGAAGTTACAGGAAGAGAACATAAGTGGGGTTATAGTTTAACAATATAGGCTGATAACTTTCAGTGAAACAGGCCAGATGACATTCCAGTAGACAATTAAGTGGTCCTATCAAAAACACTTGATCTTAGCAAACATTCCTTCTCCCTCCAGAAATTTTCCAGTATCTACACATATCAATCAGTAACTAGTCTGTCTTTGAAAGAGCAACCTTGACAAATCTTTATCTTACACCAGAGACTTTATAGCCTGAGGAAAATTTCCTGTCCTTTGCAAGGTCAATATTTAAAACTGCAAGGCTTTGGAAAACCAGGCCCTGTGAAGTACATTTGCTTTAAGAATCCTCTATAATGGTCCCAGCTGCTGTTGGGTGCCCTGCTCTACATGGGATCCAACGAACTGCAGGTAGGTGCAACCTATCCCCACCTCACCTCCTGCTCAGGCTGCATAACACCTCACCCCCCTAAAATCCCTGTTGATGTGAAGGAGTGAGCACTAACTAGCAAGACCTTATGAGGCCTGCACAACCTCAACCTGGAGGTGTTAGGATTTGACGCACTGGATGCCCAGTGGGTAAAATTTGATCAGTGGGAGATGGGAACAGGAGATTAGTTCTTCCCGCACCCACCTCACTGGACTGAGATGATAACTTCTTGGAGGACAGGCTTCAAGATCTGGAAATCAGCAACATCCTCTAGTTGCCTCTTCCTCCTTCCTGGCCTCAACCGTTCTGTCCCTCACTCCTGCCCCTGTGGTTGCACTGGCTAGTTGAGCAATAGTGTATAACTCTGCCTCAGGCTCTGCCTTCTGGGGAATCCAGACTAAGACATTTCCATGAGTACCTTAGTTAGTTATTTATGTCTATACTGTGTGTTTCTGGTTTACCAGAGTACTTTTAGAATAATATTCCATTAAAACTTTTAATATGAGGTGTTGGAAAGTAAATAAGAATAACTAATTCATGCCCATGATAAAGTATAAACCAATTATGCAAAACAGATAACTTCAAGCTTTTTGAAGTTACACGTTTGTAATCCAGACAGCTTTCCCTGGGTTTTAACCACTAAGCCTTTCTTTTTTAGGGGTTCTGTTGAGATCTTGCCAGGCTTGTGTTTAAAATAAGAATTTCCACCATTTCCCTTGTTGTCTTTTTATGTTTTGTTTTCTGTCTCTTTCATTCCTTCCTTTCAAGGATGTTTCATATTTCCTTCTTTTTTTTATTGAAGCATAATTGATTATACATATTCATGGGGCAGAGGGTTGAATATCTGTACCTGTGTACAATGTGTGATGACCAAATCAGGATAATTAGCATGTTCACAAAACATAATCATTCCTGTGTCCATTAACCAATTTCTCCCCAAGCTCTCCTTCCCTCCCTTTTCCCCTCCTCTAGTCACCACAGTTTCGTTCTCCCCTGAAAATTCAATGTATTATTGTTTTGGTCTTTCTTTCTTTTTTAGCTCCCACTTACAAGTGAGTACATGCAATATTTCTCTTTCTGTGACTGGCTTACATATATATATATATATATATTTGAAACATAATTGATTGTGTGTATCTGGGGGGTACAGTTTTGAATATAGATACCTGTGTGCATTATGTGATGCTGAAATCAGGATGACTTGTATATTCAACATTACACAATGTGATCATTTTTGTGGCCCTTACCAATTTCTCACTAACCACCCTCGGGGTAGCCTCAGTTCTGTTCTCTCCTTTTGAAAGTTCAAAGCATATTTCCTTGCTTTATGCTCAATGTCCTAGACATATTCTCATCTTAAGAAGACTACGTGTTGGTTATGGCTGCAGGTATGGAGAGAGAGTCCCTGGTTTTATAACTTCAGCTCTGCCACTAAAAAACTTGGCACCCTGCATAAATTGCTTAATTTCCCTGGATGTTTGCTCTTCTGTAAAATCAGATTAATACAAGATTAAGATTATATAAAGGACTCTGAGTAAATTTAATTAGAGCAATGTGTAGTAAATATTAAATATATCACCATAGATTTGTTGATTTCTTTCACTTTTGCTACTGTAATTCTTTGAAGACAGGGAAGAATCACAACATTAAAGGCAGAAAGACTGTGTTCAAATTTTAGAACCACAGCTGGAGAGTTGCTTGACCTGAGCAAGTCCTTTAACCAACTCTGCAAGTCTACTTAATGTCATGGTCCCTTTGTGAATTCCCACATGTCCACAATTCCTGATCTAAAACCCTTGGCATGAGGATATGTGTAGTAATTCAAAATTGGTCATAATTTAGAATGTAATAAGCACATATACAGTATATGTGTCTTGTATATTAACACCCCCAACTAGGCACTGAGACTGTGCCTAGTGATAAAATACATTAACAATCCTATCGTAAAAATTATGAAAATATATATGAGATGAAATGAATTTAAAAATCTAAAGAGACTTAGTAAAATCAGATCAGGTTTTACAACTAAACAAGCTTGCCATACGTTTGCAATAAAATTTTGTTTTCAGACTCTTTGTACTCTGAATTGGAAGAAACAGACTATAGAACTGAATTTCCAACTACCACCAGGACACAAGCCCCTCAACTGTGACATGCCCACCCTGGAAGAAGATGATTTCCTTCCCAGTCCCTCCCTTCCTCTCTGTATTTCCCATGGTGCCCGTGGCCTCTGCATTTGTGTGCACTACTGTTTCTCCACTGGGAACTTCCTTAGATAAGCATTTATTAAGTACTACAGTATCCAAGGTAGAATACTAAAAAAAAAAAAAAAAAAAAAAAAAAAAAAA
>NW_007734335.1:2368-3272 GCF_000696425.1 Galeopterus variegatus | reverse complement strand
GAAAAAAAAAAAAAAAAAAAAAAAAAAAAAAAAAAAAAAAACAACCCACATAATGTATTAATAAGACATGATTTACCATCTAGGAGACAGAAACATATAAAATGTATATAAATGTGCTGCTAGAAATAGGTAGGTATTTTACATGTCTCCCTCTCCCCATTATATACTACACTAGGCCATTTTAGAAACATGAGGGTCTTACACATAAATAGGCTGTAAATAATTATCACGAAACTGCAAACAATTTCTTCTTTTTAAATGCTATAAATTCTCAAAGTTCTCTTTAAGACATCTCTAGGGTTCATTGTTTTAACAAATAAGAAATACTACCTATTAAATCACTTGCTAAACTTAATTTTCAATTGGCATAAGAATCTAGATCCCTCTGAAACATAAATCTGAAGTTTAGACTCTGCTGATGATTGGAAACTACGTCTTTGTAATTTCCAAAAGGAGATTGTGCTTGTCATTTGGATCTACTTATAGTCAAATTTCTCTTAGGGATTTTTTTTTTTTTATCTCACTATATGACTTCTTTCATTAATGCTTTTAATAAAAAAACAAAACAAAAGTCCGATTAACTCAAGAAAGTATCAGTCCAACCCGTTTCTTGGTGTCTATCAGAGACAATGACTATTTCGTGAGGATATGGTGTTCAGTCTGCAGCTTTTCACTTGGTTTCCTGCAGTGCCAAAGCCTATTCTCTGGATTTGATGTTTTTTTTTTTTTTTTTTAATGTTTTGCATCAACAAACATTTACCTCTGTGTGTGGTTCTCACCTAAGAGGTGTTCAAATATTTGCTCCATCATTGTCTCCCTTAGTTGTTATTTACTGAGCACACCACCCTGTCCCTAACCCCCCCCCCCCCCCCCCCGGGTTGTAGGGTTTAAAAAAAAAAAAAAA
>NW_007734335.1:0-2332 GCF_000696425.1 Galeopterus variegatus | reverse complement strand
CCCCCCCCCCCCCCCCCCCCCCCCCCCCCCAGTGCCAGGAGTGCCTCACAGCTGGGCAATGTGACTCAGTGTGTTCACACTGTTTTCCTCTCCCAGCATGCACACACCAGACCACACAAATAATCATCTTTGGAATCCCAGGCTGGTGTCCTTAGTGAAATAGACAAGATGTACATCTTTTCAATATTCTTTTTTTTCTTTTTTTCTTTTTTTTTTTTATTTAGCTGCCCACCTGCTTCACTGTGAACCAATTCAGATAGTTTATTTTGGTAAGTAGGCTAAATAGAAAAGGAACGGACACATTCGTGAGAAGCTCGGTTTCATTTTTTTTAAATGAAAAATAAACTCCGTGATTGCAGCCTTTCTTTCAAGCTTTTCTTCCAAAACTCCATGAGAAAAGTGTAGTGCATAGACATGCATTGCACGCTTATCTTGTTTGGGATCTTAGCATCAAGGTGATGCCAGGAGCAAATATTAAGTCAGGAAAATTATAATCTTATCAAAAGAAGGATTTATAGGAAAAGTACGAACACAAAGCTCATGGTAATGAGATAAATGGTGCCTGAGTGATCATCTCTATTCTTTGCACTGATATTTGACCACATCCTACAGAGCGACAGCTGCTTTGTCGCTGCCTTTCGTGACCATAAAGCAGAAACGCTTGCGTAATTCAGTGGCAATATTCTGAAGGCCCTCTGTCTGTCTGACGATGTCTGCTTTGCTGAACAGTTTTGCATCCCAGAGGTTTCTGCACCCACAGGTGCATCACTATACACACCAACAACTGGCTGAGTGTGAAGCAACAGAATTCGGTGTGTATTGCCTTAGCCTTATGATAACTACCATAGAGAAATGGACTTCCTTAAAGAAGGAAAAATAAAAAAGCATTTAACTAGTCCAAATGCATTTAAGCTGATGTTTCAGGGAAGACAATTTGGAGTCTGAACAGGTGTTTGTGGTTCAATCTCAATCCTCCTTTCACACTGCTGTGATTTTTGCTCACAGACAGAACTACCGAGGGAAACATTATTTTTCCCTTTGCAGATTTGTACTGTTTCTGAGTTAATACCAACTGGAGTGCTTAAAATACTGATTAAGGTTGGATCACGAGATACTGTCCGTTCAACTGAAAGAAAAATGAAACAAATTTCACCTCCAAATTTATCATATCTGCAATGAGAACAAATTCAAGCCTTGATTTAAATCCAAACTTGGTTTGGTGTCTAGTTCATGTTTTTTTGAATCCATCTTCATATCTCTAAACTTTTGCTGCTAAAATTAGAAGCTGGGATTGCAAAGGAGTTTGTTAGGCACGTGTCTTTTGAGAATTTGGAGAGAGTGGTGCAGGCACATAACACTGAGACCTTTAAAAGAACAAAGTGTCTTCAAAAAGCTCATGAAAGGATTTGTATTATCTTGAGCTCAATTTTTTCACAAACTTTTTGAAGTACCCTCGTATACAGAATGTAGAATCACTCACAAAATGTTAGAACACAAAATTTCACATTTCACCTTTCGTTAGTACACAAAATGCAAAGTATTAGATCGTAAAGCCCCCTGACAATCAAGAGGTCTAGGATTCTGACTCCAGGCAGACTGACTATGTGACTTGAGATTCATCTCTTGGATTCCATGGCAATAGTAATACTACCATGTATCACAAGGGTTTACAGGAATCAAATAGAACATTGTAAAATATCTTCAGGAAAGGATAATCCACTGTATAATTGTACAGTTCTTACTGATAAAGTGGATATTGAGATTTTATTGAGTAATAATATTGTTGTTGATGATTAAATCTCTCTCAAATGAAATCCTTCTCCAAGCAAACAGCCACTGTTGGTGTTAGATTTCATCATCCTTTGTGCTGATTCTTGCAATGGTCTCTCCTGGATTCCCTTTCTCCAGTCTTCTAAAACTTCGAGTTTTTCCAAGCTCCACCCAGTGGCAATTCTGATCACATCACTCCCTTTCTTAAACCACTTCTGAAGATTCCCCATTGCCAAGTCCAACTGCTTAGCTTAGAACTACAGTAAGAGCCAGCGTGAAAGGACAATCAACCCAGGGTAAATCACATGCCTAAGTATCAGGAATGAATGAATGAACCTGCTTCCCACCATTAGTTTGTGCTGCTTGCAGTACAAAAGAATTTCCATGGATATAGATGTTACCTTATTTCTAGTCCAATCTTATTTTCTTGATATTTTTTCTCATTAAATCCCTCAAAGTCCAAAAAAGACTCAAGTGGTCTTTTTATAAACTTATATGATAGGAGAAGGTGGAAAATGGCGGTGCGTCTGGAGCACCCGTGTCGGGAAACAGCGCGACCCTG
>NW_007734334.1:94038-94827 GCF_000696425.1 Galeopterus variegatus | reverse complement strand
CCCCCTGGTATTGCGGCCCCCTGTGTGGTTGAGTTATCTCCCACACCAGGGCGCAAGCCCCACGGGGGAGGATCCCAAAGCACACAGTTCCTCTTTGAATACCCCCGGCGTGAGCCAGCTCGGTGCCCTCAGGCCATCAGCTCTCCGGCAGGATCAGGCAGGCTCGGGGGCACTCCGGTCACCCCTCTCCCAACCAGAAATCAGTCTGGGGTTTTTCCGAACTGAAGGCCACAGAGATGCTATCTGCCTCCCAGAAGCAGGGAGATTACCTGGGGCTGAAGCCCCAGGTGTGGTGGAGTGACAGTCTGGCTGGGATCATCTTCCCTGCCCTCCCGATGCTGGCCGGGGGCTCCCCATGCCACCAGCCCCGCCAGAGATCCGCAGGTGGAGTGGGATTGGTGGCCGGTCCACAGGCCCTGGGGGGCCCCATGCTGAGGCACACAAGTGGCACGGCTCAGTGAGGAGCCACGCCAAGTGAAGATGGCTGGATTGCCCGATCTGAGCCGGCCGGCTCTGCCCCCCTCTGGAGTAAATGGAGGCAGCGCTGTTGAAGGCACCTAGCCTGGTGTGGTAAGCGGGGGCCGGGCGGGCCTTTGCCCCGTTAGCGGGGCTGGGCTGGGGGTCACTCACAAAGCTTCCAGAGCTGAGCCGGTCCTGTGCCTTCCTCTGTCTCTGCGTCACTGCTGCCATCTTTCCTTGCCTTCGTTGCCTTGGGCTGCTCGGTCTCCCGGCACGGTTGGGGTGCTCTCAGGAATCTTCTTTTGCATCGGCCCTATGTCCTCGAGACTT